>NW_028281247.1:0-312500 GCF_059751285.1 Brachycentrus maculatus
TTTTAAAAAAATAATTAAACAATACATTTTCTTCAAAATGCAAAAACAACACTTTCTGCCCTGTAGCGGGTAAACATTATGTTAAAAATATGTCTCTTTTGCTGGAATATAGTACATTTTCTAGGCATTCCGAAAACATGCACAACTGAATATTGTCGATTTTTGATTTATGACGTTCTTGAAAGGAGTGAGCGATATGGTAGATTCAAGATGAATACAACTATTTATTTAACTATCAAAAGTGAAGTTGGTTGGTTAAATTAAACCATTTAACCATCACGCTATTTCTCCGCAGGGGTAGGCAGAGACACCTGGCCACTTTTTTTGTATTTGAAACATTTGATTATGCAAAGTTTTCCAGGGTGCTTTTCTGCTTCTATTACTTTAATCTGTCTTTGCAAAAATCTTCACCTCTCTCACGTTCATGCATATCCCCATACATACACGACTCTTGACCTGACTACTTTCAAATATTTAAATAACTTGGACATTAAGTTTTTAGTGAAATTCGGATTATTCGGATATCAATTAAAATATTCAGTGTTATTTTAGTTTTTTTTAACATATTCAATTTTTTCCTCGTATTACAATTTATTTTAAAAGTCACAAGTAAAATTTTACACTTTTCAGATTCTCAATTTTTAATAAAACCTTTTTATTTCACCAGATATTATACTCACAATATTATATTTCGTATAAATTTTTGTTCATGAATCTAGACTTCTCCACTAAAACAATCGTTAATTTCGTGATTTATAAACTACGTTTGTAATCTCCATAATTTTAATAAGGTTTTTTTACGTTTTTGGCATTATTTTGTGCGAAATAGTAAAAGCACGTTGCGCATATATTGACACAATTTTTTGAAACCCTTAAAACCAAAATGTCCTTTAAAAAGGATACGTAAACCACCTTTTTATATGTACGGAGATAATTAAGAGAAAACTCAAGACCCTTATTTAAATTCATAGCACGAAGTTTATTATTTTTACAAAAAATATGTCCCGAATTTTTACAAGATCTTTTTGAAGAAGCATCTCCAATGTTTTCAGAAATTAGTTTATTTTTATTTTCTCAAATAAATTCGTGTTTACCCTCAGTTTGTACCAACCAATAAAAATAATTAAAGTTTATACGCCGACGTCTCTCAGACGTACACATCTCAGATATTTTCTTTTCCGTCTGACTCCTCATTTCTGAGGGTTGTGACCCTTGCCGAAGTAATGGTTCTTCTCCAGTTATCTCTTGACTGTAGCGCTCCAACCGTAGCGCTAAACTAGTAGCGCTCCAACCACCAAAGTGCCTTCTGCTGCCTTAACTTGATCGGTCCATCGTGTGGGGATTTTCCTCTCCCTCTCTTCATCTCCAGACTACCAATCACAACTAGTCGTTCCAGGCTATCGTCATTACCACGCACAATGTGTTCAAAGAACTGAAGAATCCGCCGCATACATACATTGGCCAGATTCAAGCTATCCAAGTGTAACTCCCGACGAATGGACTCGTTGGTGCGTCTAACCGTCCGTTCTTCAAATATACATCGATCGATTTGACTATATGCTGCCTTTTTATGCTGTGCTTCTTGTCAATAGTATAGAAGATCTGCAGAAGCTGGTGTCAAAGGTGTATAATGTATGCAATGAAAGTGATTTGTAGATGAATGTTCACAAAAATCATGTATTTTGAAAGAGATTTATGTAGATCTGGATGTAAAATAGAAGTAAATGGGGAACTTGTGTAACTGGTAGATGATTTCGTATATTTGGGGAGTATGTTTTCTAGAGATGGAAAGAATGATAAAAATATTAAAAGAAGAGTAGATGCTGGAAACAGAGTGAATGGTGCACTGAATTCAGTTAAAATAAATAAAAATCTTCTCGCGAAAGCTTAATTTGCAGTCCCCAATGGAGTCTTGGTTTCAACCCTAACGTATGAAAGTGATAAATGGAATCAATGAAAAAGTACGAATCAGATGTAACCAAAATCTCTCAAACAAATGTGTGGCAAAAAGATGTATAACAAATGTTCGAATGGTGAAATAAGGAAAAAAACGCAAAAAAAAAAAACGATAAAATTAATAAAAGTGTGTTCAGATTATTTGAACATGATAATTAAATGAGTGTAGAACAGTTAAAACAAATTTATGAGGCGAATCGAGTTGGATATAGCACCAGAGGAAGACCGAGGAAAACTTGACATGATAAACTATTTCAAATAGTTGAAAATGATCAAAGTCAGGAGTCGAAAGGTATGTATGCATGAGGAGGAGCACGAATGAGGAAGAGGCGAAGAATGTTTGCAAAGAGAGAGTGGTCTGGTAATCCATTTTCCCTAGCAACCCCTGCAGAAAAGCGACGTGATGGTTAGTTCATTATAAAATAAAACGTAGGATGAATAAAACAGGGCTGCGGGTTTGCTGAGAAAGCTTTCAGAGTAATATTAATGTTGGTTTTCTGAGTGACAAGGGGCTAAGCTTCCTGTAAAACATAAGCGGATTCTGAAAATGAAACTATAACAACACAACCCTGCCACAGGTTTCATAGCGTTTAAAAACTAGATTCGCTCAGAAAAATATTTTTAGTAAAATGTTTATTCGTTGTAAGATTATCCGGATTTGAGTACCATGCACAAATAAAAAGAAAGTCGTTGGATTTAAATTGAACCCGTTACTTGCATAATATAAAAATTAAATTTGCAATGAGTTTTGTAATGCAACTTATAAGACAAACTTTTCATTCGGTAGGGATGCAATTTTTAACTTTTCATACTAAACATAAAGTTCAAAATCTTCGTTCGGTAGAAATTAAAATTTTAACCTTTCATACTAATACAGCTCAAAATCTTCATTTAGTAGGGATGATTTTTTAAAAACTTTTCACACTTAAAAGCTTCTGTCATATATTCAGATTCAGTATAGAAGCTCTTGGACTGCATTCGGGTCCATCCATTAAAAAAAAAATAGTAATTTTTACTTTTATTTATTTTTTATTTTTATTTTATTTTTTGCATTCCGGAGCCAGGAGATCTGTCACTGTGCCAACACCTCGTCGATCCTCTGTTTTGCCTTTTATGATTGGGTGCAATAGCTCGTACTTCTCTCCTCTTAGCACATGCTCCAGATAAAGACACCTTCCGGACCTTTATGTCAGTCAGCAACTGTCTTTACTTGCTCTTGATCTTTGGAGCACGCAAATGTGTTTCTGACCATTTCGGTTCATGGAATATGTAAACCATAGGTGGCCAACATGTTCAGTAGCCAGGCCAGATTTTAGAAATGAAATTTCCCACTGGGTCGTAAAACGAAATTTATTTTATTTTTCAAAGCAATATATATATATATATATATATATATATATATATATCCATATATATATATATATATATATATATATATATATATATATATATATATATATATATATATATATATATATATATATATATATATATATATATATATATATATATATATATATATATATATATATATATATATATATATAAATATATATATATATATATATATATATATATATATATATATATATATATATATATAATATATATATATATATATATATATATATATATATATATATATATATATATATATATATATATATATATATATATATATATATATATATATATATATATATATATATATATATATATATATATATATATATATATATATATATATATATATATATATATATATATATATATATATATATATATATATATATATATATATATATATATATATATATATATATATATATATATATATATATATATATATATATATATATATATATATATATATATATATATATATATATATATATATATATATATATATACACACTTTGTTTTAAATTCGACGAAAAAATATTTTATGGTCCATTTGTTGGAAAAACTTCTCAGTTTTTCTGTTACTCTTCTCTTCATTAATCTAATATCTTTACTACTTGACGTCATTATGGACCTTGAAATTGTCCGGATAGTGAAATACTCCCATATTTGGGATATACGAACTACGCACGATAGAATGTTCATTTGGTGATTTTGTGTACATTTAAGGAAAAAATGTGTAAACTCCCGGCGGGCCGCATGCAGCCCGCGGGCCGTGGGTTGGCCACCCTTGATGTAAACGATGTAGTCACATTTCGAATGCCTCTAGTCGGTTCATAGTGCTGACTTTGAAGGTCGACGATTCATCTCCGTATAAAAGTACTGACCAGACATAACACCTAACCATTCTCTTTATGATTAAGGCTGTCGTTACAAACTACAATATATTTATCTAAAAATAAACAGACATCAAAATTCCAAGAAACGTTTTTTTTGGACCATCTTGCCATTCGTTTTCCCGCTACCCGATATTTTTTCTCGTAACGAATGAACGTTAAAAAAACGGATGTTAAAGTAATAATGTGATACGCAAACAATGACGTCACAAAGTTGCCCCTATTTTGCATGCCATCAATATTCGTCCCAATTCCATTTTTTGCACCCTCTGAAAATGTACGATTCAACCAAACGTGGCGACGTATGGAATATCAATTGGCACTGAGTTTTCAATCACCGAGTGACCGGGCACCAAATTTACATGAGCTGGATGGATATATATATATATATATATATATATATATATATATATATACATATATATATATATATATATATATATATATATATATATATATATATATATATATATATATATATATATATATATATATATATATATATATATATATATATATATATATATATATATATATATATATATATATATATATATATATATATATATATATATATATATATATATATATATATATATATATATATATATATATATATATATATATATATATATATATATATATATATATATATATACACTTTCTGCCCTGTAGCAGGAAAATATTTAGTTAAAAATATGTCGCTTTCGCTGGGATTTAGTACATTTTCTAGGCATTCCGAAAACATACATTACTGAAAATTGACGATTTTTTTATATATGAAGTTGTTGAAAGGAGTGAGCGATGTTTGTTGTGAATAAAACACTTGTATAATACAACTTTTTGAATTTATTAATCTGTTTTTATGACAAATATATATTTAAATGTGAAAATTTTTATTATAAAAGTGGTTTATACAAGTATTTGGTTGTATTATTTGAATGAATACTGAGTAATTTGTATGATGGATGTTCCTATGGTGATGTAAGGAAATAATTCAAGGCATAAGTATCATTGAAATAATTAAGAGAGATGTTTTGAGATGGTTTTGGCGTGTGAATCAAATAAGTGAAGATAAATGAACGGTTAAACAAATTTATGAGGCGAACGCAGTTGGAAATAGAAGTAGAGGTAGATCGAAGAAAATTTGGCATAATCTAGTATTTCAAATATGTACTTATAAAAACTTTTTAAAACGATCAGGTTAGGATTCGGAATAATCGCTGGTTATGTATGAGGAGATGTATGAATGTAAAAGAAGCGACGAATATTTGCCAAGACAGAGTGGTGTGGCATTCTATTCTCTCTACCTACCCCTGGGGTGGCAGCAAGATGGTTAGTTAGTTAAAAGTTTAAAATAACTGATTGTTATCTTCTGGTTTATTTATTAGGTAAATATTTTCACAAACTAAATTTCAAAATAAAACAAATTACACGTACTCCTGAATCCGATTAGTTCAGAGTTGCTACTCACGTTAAATTAAACTTATAGTTTATCTCATATAAACTGTTTCCTTCTATCGATGGATTACAATTAATCGAATAAAGACCAAAAGATAATGAACCGTACACCCTGTATTTGTGCAAGTTCCTCACAATCCAAGATTATGGCCGTTAAAACCGAGCACTTTATTTGGGAGATTAAAGTTAAACGCTCCTTGACCAAACATGGTCCGGGATCGCATAGAGTTTGTGTATTCATGAGTATATTTATTTAATTTATTTTCTATGTGTAGGAGAGGTTTACCCATTGTCCCGCTTCGCGCGTGACCTGGCATATTTTCCCAATTCCTTGAGGCAAAATTTTTGATTTTGTACGGTAAGCGAACCTATTATGGACAGTTTACTGGCTGAACATTATATCCTTGGTGATTATTTTATTTTATATACTTTATGAACGTTTACAACAAACGATATGACGTAAATTTGAAAACTTATCAGTGTTTTGTAGTTGTTTTTTTTTATAAAATTCTATTTAAGAAGGTGTAGGCTTCTTCTAACCCTTATACGCTCCCAAAAGTACATAGAGCACTGCATCGTACTGACGCAATGTTATCGTGATTGTTACTTACATGAAGGCAGGGTGATCAATATTTCGCTTCAGGGACCAGTACAGTGTAATACTAAAAAAATATTACAGTGTAAAATCACTAACATTTACTGTCACTCCCCCCTGGGAATCGAACCCGGGACTTCCAGCGCGATAGTTAAATACGTTTACCATTCCACCATGGAGGCGGAGGAGATAAAGGCATACAGTGGCAAAATAGAGCAAAAATAACAATTTATGCTTAAATAGCTTAGTTAAACAGAAAAAGTTAAGTTTCAAAAGAATTTTACATTAATCTTTATTAACTAAAGTCACTTTGTGGTAATATCTGTCCATTTTTAATAAAAAATTTACTGATAAGAATAGTGTTTCTATATAACGGTAAATACCACTTTATATAAATAGTGGTATTTTCAAAGTAAAATTTAATTTAAAAATATATATTTAAACAAAGTTTTTTAAAACAAAAAAGGATTTTTAAGTACTATTTAAGAGATAATAAAAAAATTCATTAAATTGCTCGAATGGTTATCAAGTTAAAAAGTAAAACATTGTTTAATGGGGATTTAAAATTATATTCTCTCTTATATTCAGTTAGATAAATAGTTAATTGATAGTGAATTTAATTCCTTGAGTAAAGATATTCATGATTTATATATTTGGGTACCTATCAATAATTTGTGATGAAACAATCATAAGTTTCCTACATTTTACATAATTAAAACAACAGGAGGCGAGAAGTGTATGTCAGGACAGAAGAGTGTGGCGTTCCATCCTCTCTCCCTACTCCTGCGGGGAAACGGCGTGATGGTTGTAGTAGTAGTAGTAAAACAACACATTTTTAGTGCTTGAAGTATACATTTTCACATAGTAAAAGTTAATTATTCGTGAAATAATCTATGTTTTCTAATTAGGTAAAGGAATGGAAATGACCATTACTGCCCTAATGTCCGATATAAGACCATCTGCCTTACAACATATCGTTTTTTTTGTATTCTCAAGCCTCGAAAAACATTTACCGAGATCCTTTTATAAAAATAGCGCAATTTTGCCTGGACGATACTTAATTTAATTCGTGCCGTACTTAGTAAAAACGGTTTTACTATATGAATATACTTTTCATAAATATTTGATGAAGCGAAAGATTTTAGGGGTATAAAAATTCTTGTCGGAAAAAAAATATTAAAATTTTAATCAAAGTATGTATTTTTTTCAATAATGTCTGATGTACGTTACTTTGTGATTCTGTATCACAAAACTTACTACTACCTTTACGCCATTTTCCCGCAGGGGTAGGGAGATAGAACGCCACACTCTTCTGTCCTGACATACATTCCTCGCTTCCTTCACAACCATACATATATTTTTTTTGACATCTCATCAAAGACGATGAATAATATGGAAGTCTGGGCACCAGCCTATGGCGGTCATCAGCCCCGAAAATACCCAGACTTCCATATTCTTCATCATCTTTGATGAGATGTCAAAAATAATATGAAAATAACTCCTGTAATTGGAGATAATCCAGATTTTGTAAACAAGTATTTGGACACATCAAGCTGTTGTCCATATATCTAGTCATACATGCCCTCCGATTACGCAGACTTTTGACACCACCAGATTTTAAGTGCTTATTGATCTGATCGTGCTCTTTTTCTTTTTGGCCGTCTTCGTTCTGTTCTCCCGCTCACATTGGCCATTTGTATTTTTATTTTATTCATTTTATTTTATTTATTCGGAAAATGTACAGCTTACATAAAAAAAGATATAATAAACAATAGTTAGATTAACAACAATACACATTACATTACACTAACAAAAAATAGTTACGTTAAAAAAATCCAATTAAACAATTCCACATTAATGTTATAAAACTATTAAAAAATATTCAGAGATTTAATTAAAAAAAGGGTATTACATACCACCTTAAATACCTCCTCTTAATCTTTTCAACTATCCCTTGGTCAACATTTCATTCCTTTCTTATATCTTCGTTTTTAACTAATTAATGATTTTCCACTCATATAACTTAAAAATTTAATTCGTTGTAAAATCACGTTTAATATCAAAAACGGACTTATTCACAAAACATTCGGTAACGGAACCATATCGCTGATCAAATCAAATATATCTTTCACTCCTTTCAACAACGTCATATATCAAAAAACTTAATTTTTCAGGAGATCGTTTTTAAAGTTTAAGAATATAATAAAATGTATTAAAAATAAATATCAAGCCACTAATTGAACTTTTCACTGTGTAACAAATCTTTTTAGGTTAAATCTGAAGGTTTTTTCTCCATTTGAAAAATATTTAGTTTATTTGAAAAAATAATTAAACAATACCCTTTCTTCAAAATACAAAAACAACACTATCTGTCCTATATCGGGTAAATATTAAGTTAAAAATATACCGCTTTCGTTGGGATATAGTATATATAGGATATATGTATAGGATATAGTACATTTGGGTATTCCGAAAACATGCGCAGCTGAAAATTATCGATTTTTGATAAATGACGTTCTTGAAAGGAGTGAGCGATGTGTTCTTTTATTAAATGGACGTCTCGTCACCTGCTATGCGCTATGTAAGACGTTCATAAAAAAATGTAAAAATTTGTATTACAGTGTTGTTTAAAGTATTGTAAAAAAATAATAACAAGTAATTAAACGTTTATGATTCCCAATCTGTCTTTTTTAACTTGTGTGACGCGTCGTTGGTTGAGGATAAATGGAGTGCAAGTCAAAATTTGAACGCCGAAAACTTTTTGCGAAATGAAAAACAAATAGAAGTTCTTTCTCAGCGCGCTTTGAACGCTTTGTCTAATGTCGCCGCTTGAGTTGACAGGACCAACTATAAATTCTCCACGTTTCCAACCCTCAACTCATAGACTTTGAAACTTTGCAATATTTACGTCTAAAATTAAAAGTTTCCCTTCCAAAATGGCGTTTATTATCAGTACTTAAATTACAGTTTATATTTACGATGGAAATTTAAAAAAAAGTAATCATTCTTAATTAACATTTCTCAAAACCGGTTGGAGAAAAATACCAGTAAAAAGTGGTTAAAAACAAAGAAATTTTATTTCATAAAGTTTATAAAATGTGCCAAAGTATTTGCGAAAAATAATCAAGAGATGTAAAAAAAACATCGTATAATATTTTATTATGAGTGATTATTTTCTAATTCCCAAAACTTATTTATACTAGTATTTTGAGTGCTTATTTTCAAATTTTCAAAAAAAATTGACTCGCATTTTAAGTGCTTATATTCAAAACCCCCAATATTTTTTTGATTCTTATTCATATCATATAAATTCATTAACTTTATTTTAACTCGTATTTTGAGTGCTTATTTTCAAATCCATAAACACTATTTTTACATGTGTTTTGAGTACTTATTTTCAAATTCTTAACCATTTTTTTGCCTCGTATTTTAAGTGCTTATTTTCAAATTCTTAAACATTATTTTGACTCATTTTTTGAGTCCTTATTTTCAAATTCTCAAACATAATTTTGACTCGTATTTTGAGTGCTTATTTTCAAATTCTCGAACCCGCTTCTCACAAAGGATTAAATCTAATCTGTTATTACTCTGACAGGAAAGCCCCGATTAAAATAAAAGGAGTAAAAAAACACTAGGGTTCATATTTTCGTACACGTCGGTTAAATAATTGTACGAGAATCCCTAAATCCTTTGCAATTTAGGATTGACAACATTCGGCTTTAGTTCTTAATGCTGCACGGATTAAAACTAACCGCTCCGTGAGTAAAACGTGGTCTCACATACGTGAAATGAATAATAATTCATCTTTCAACATCCTAATGAAACGTTCTCAGGAGAGTATTCCTCTGAGTACCTTATTATAGGGGGATACTAAAAATGAATATAAAGATCTTTCTTAAAATGGTCCAGGAATTCAAAACCCCACAAAAATTTTACACTTTTGTAAATATGTGTATTTTTATAAAAATTAAGTACACATTTTTTCCAATGGTGAGTAGGGCACTGCATCATATAAACGCAGTGTCATCTTGATCGTTAACACATGAAGGAAAGGTGAAGGGAGCCTTCCGCTTCAGGTACCAGTCCTGAGTAGTATTGAATTAATATGAGAGTGAAAAATCACTTATTTTATGTAACCCCCCCCCCCTGGGAATCGAACCCGGGACCTCCAGAACGGTGACCTAGACTGCTAACCATTTCACTGCGGAGGCGATTCTATTCAATATAATTAAATATTATTTACTATACAGGTCGCCACCTCCGTCCGTTTTGTCCACCTCCGTAGCGCAGTGGTCAGCGCGTTTGGCTACCGTGCTGGAGGTCCCGGGTTCGATTCCCAGGAGGGTCAAAATAAATATGGCCGATTTTCACTCTCATATTTATTTAATATCACCCTGGACTGGTAGAAGAAGCGCAGGGCCGATCAACTTGCCTTCATGCAATTTACGATCAAGATAACACTGCGTCGCTACGATGCAGTGCCCTATGCACCATTGGGTGCGGATAAGGGTAAGAAGAAGAAGAATACAGGTCGCCATTTTCGTAAAATATTACCTCAGGGAGCTTCTTTGTAAATTGTATAAATAATTAGGTCATATTTCTTTTGTCCCATTCAAAAGTTGCACGCTACTGCTCATGTATATGTACAATTAGATTAAAAGAAATAAAACACCACTGATTCGTGGTCATGTTTGAATAATTCAACGCTATTTGAAAAATATTATTGCACTTAGTTGATTAATTACTTGAAAGGGGCTGTGGCAACCCACACATCGACTATGGCAACTCAAATCGAGTGAAATAGCGAGCACCCTACACGAAGCCCGCAACGAACGGAAGCGAGCCCGTTACACTTCGTCGCCGCTCCTCCTCAGATCGACACGTATTTCAACTGTTCTCATATTAGAATCACGCGATTATTCTAAAGTATTTTCTTGATTGTAATTTGACAGAACTGAATAAATTTGTGTTAAAAGTAATCCGCTTTCATCTTGCTTCCCTTCTGATAAATTAAAGTGGTATTCAACTAGAAACCACAGGGCAAAGGAAATACTTTAGCAAGTGATCGGGTTGAAATGTGACATAAAAACAGCTTTGTTTGTTATTATAGTCTTAAAATTAACTTATTTCTTAACCCTTATCCATACCCAATGGTGCACAGATCACTGCACCGTAAAGAAACACTGTCATCTTGATCGTTAAATATACTATGGAAAGGTGATCAGCCTTGCGCTTCGGGTTTCATAACCATTATCCATACCCAATGGTGCATAGGGCACTGCACCGTATAGCAACACTGTCATCTTGATCGTTAAATATACTATGGAAAGGTGATCAGCTTTGCGCTTCGGGTTTCAGCCCAGGGTGATATAAAATAAATGTAAGACTGAAAAATCACTTGTATTTATTTTTACTTTCATGTGAATTGAACCAGGGATTTCCAGCATGGTAGTCTAACGCTCTAACACTATGGAGGCGGACAAAATCAACACCCATACCTTAATTCTGAATGTTTCTGTGTACATAATAAACATTTGCATACTTTAATGGCAAAAATTCATTAATGGAACACTTTAGTTGAAATTATAGCCATGTGGATATTTCGAGGTCTGGTTAATTTAATCTAAAATTTATTTGATTCAAGTTTTGTAGTGACAGTTTTTGGTGGAGCTGCATTTTATATAATAGGATTACAGTTTTTTATCACATTTATTTAAATGCAGATTTTAATTTATCAGGAGTCAAAAACATTATTTCGAAACATTTCTGATAAAATAAACTTCATATTTATACTACTTAAATTCATTCAATTTAAATTATTTGGTCAGAAAATTTTATTAATTTATATTTGTCAACCTTTCCATTGTGTACACAATATGTGAATTTTGTCTAGCCTCTCGCCAGTCTAATGATGCCAGAAATGATGAATTCAAATTTAATAAATTCGGGAAAAATGTATTATTTTATTAAAACATGTTTTTTAAATGACTGTATGAAATTTAAAAAAAAATTTAAAAATATCAAACTGTGACTTACATTTTCTTTAAAAACATGACTATTTTGTCAGTATAAAAAATATCAATGTATTCATTGATTTGGCGTTTAATTTGAAGAACTCCATTTTAATTTATGTTTTAAATGTGTAATCAAACACAGATTTTATTGAATCTAATAAATTGTATTTTTTTGTTAAAAATCATAAAAAATATATAGTTATAGCATTTTCAATCGAATGTCACATTATGACATTTTCAAACGAGTGAAACAATTGTCACAGACTGATTATTATGTGTTTTTTAACAATAAAATAAAACCTAATAATTATTGGGTAATATCCGAAATAAAACAAGGTTTGTTGGATTGAATTCTACATTTATTTATGTATATTTTAATACATGACGCGTTTCGTCTTCTTAGGACATTATCAAACACTCGAGTGTTATCAAAGTATGTTATTACTCGGGTATCAAACACTTGAGTGTTTGATAATGTCCTAAGAAGACGAAACGCAACACGTATTAACAAATATTATTTATTGATTTGGCATTAACTTTGTGGAATGACATGATTATTTTATTAAAATTAAACACTTGAATAATCCACTTTATCGAGTTTTTTTTTATTTACGACTAGTTTCGAAAACGACAGTTGTTTTCATCTTCTGGTACAAATAAAACCTAACGAATAAAAATATATTTAGTTGTATATATATAGGTTAATAAGGAACAACATTTTTTGTAAAAGGAAACATTGATAATAATGGTGACGTATTTTGAAACAGTATATTATTAATTATTGTTTTAATTTCTATATTTTCTCTGTTACAAATAAAGGTCAAGTCATGAATAATTTAGAAAATTTAGAAATACATATAAATTTAAATTCAGATAAAACAATAATTAATAATATACTGTTTCAAAATACGTCACCATTATTATCAATGTTTCCTTTTACAAAAAAGGTTGTTCCTTAACCCCCCTCCCTATATTTATAAACCTATATATACACCCAAATATATTTTTATTCGTTAGTTTTAATTTGTACCAGAAGATGAAAACAACTGTCGTTTTTGAAACTAGTCGTAAATAAAAATAAAACTCGATAAAGTGGATTATTCAAGTGTTTAATTTTAATAAAATATTAACATATACATAAATAAATGTAGAATTCAATCAAACAAACCTTGTTTTATTTTGGATATATTACCCAACAATTCAATATGGAATTTTACCAACTGTCTGCAGTTACAATAAATAACTTAAAAGACTCAAAAAATCTGTGTTTAATTTAACATTTAAAACGTATATAAAAAAGATCAATATTGAAATACTATTTATTTAAAATTCTTATTAAAATAATAAATTCCCAGTAAGTTTTGAAAAAATGATCATACTAAGCTCAATTCAATGCCTCCTATACCGATCAGAGAGGACTATCAGAGGCATCCACAGTATTGACATTCCACATACCGAACTTATATTACGAACGTGTCGGACTGTATAAGTTTCAACCACTTTATGTCTCCGCCGCGCATGCCCGGTGAGGGAGAAACTTGTGGGATGGGTGGGAAATGCCACCGGGTCTATTTATAAGTTTCGGTCGAGAACATAATTTTTTTCGTATTTATATGAAAAAAAAATATCGGTACATTTTTACGACTCGTCGTGTGTCGTCTCGTTTTTATAACAGAACGTGTGTATTTTTTCAATATTACTATAAAATACTAGGGAAAAGTACATCAATATGTAGGGGATAGTAAAACTTGTTACTATGTTTTCATTGCCTCTATGCTATACGCATTTTTTTATATCGTATGTTTGAAAATTTAATATGATGGATTTCTGATCAGAACTAATGTATCCAAAATAATTATAACTTACTAGCTAACTAACCATCACGCCACTTCCCCGCAGGGGCAGGCAGAGAGAATCTAACGCCACACCGCTCTGTCTTTGCAAACATTCTTCCCCTCTTCTACATTCATGCATCTCCTCATACATACCCGACGATTATTACGACTCCTGACCGGCCGCTTTCAAGTGTTTGACAAACCTGATTGTGCCAAGTTTTCCTCGGTCATCCTCTGCTTCTTTTTTCAACTACATTTGCCTCTTTGTTTGGCCGTTCTTTCATCACTCATACGTTCCACATGTCCAAACCATCTCAACACACCTTTTTTTAATTTTATCGATAATGGTTATCTCAGCCTTGCATTCTTTCCTTATTTCATCATTCGAACATCTATCAAACATCGTTTTGCCCCACACATTCGTCTGAGGGATCGCATTTCGACTGCATTCAGTCTGCTTTCATCCTTCTTTTGCCAACTCCATGCTTCGCTTCCATACACAAGGGTTAGAACCAGGACTCCGCTGTGTTCTGCCAGTTTATTATATTATATATGTAAATGCCAGCTTCAAAATAATTATTACATGTAATGGTTAGGAGTCGTAACAATCGGCGGGTATGTATGAGGAGATGCATGAACGTGGAAGAGGCGAAGAATGTTTGCAAGGACAGAGTGGTATGGCGCTCTATTCTCTCTGCCTACCCCTGCGGAGAAGCGGCGTGATGGTTAGTTAGTTAGTTAGTTAAAATAATTATTTTTCATATATAAATCAGACAAAACTCTACTTTTGAATGTGAGATAATAAATAATGAATAACACAAATAAATGATGTATGTGACATACATTAAAAAATATATATATGTAATAATTCCTTTTTTAAAGTTTTACTGTCCCTTTTTATGATACTGGCTGAAGCCGGAAATGCACTGCTGTGACTTAGTCTGATCAAATAAAAAGATTTAAAAAAGTATAAAAAACACTCGTGTATTTCAATGCAACGTTAACATCGCTGAACAAGCATAGGAAATTTAAGAATTAGAATAAACGAACATTTAAATTCTGAATTACTATATTTCAATCTCTCACTTTCATTACAGATTTATTACATTTACGTATTAAATAATAATTTTTGTATTTAAAATATATCTGTGTGTTTCATTTTAAAATTTCGAATGGAGATATTGTAGTCGTACAGGAGAAAGTGACCAACTAACAAAACGTAAAATATTCAGGAGGGCCATTTAAGTCACTTTTGCTTGGCAAAAAAATAAACATCAATGCAGTTAGTCGTTTTCAACAAGTCAATATATTATACTTCCAAGTTAAAAATCCTTTCGGATTTTTTCAGGGTAATATTAAGCTAGTAAGATATCAAATAGTCGATGATCACGTTTTTGTAAAAAATGCACTTGGTCACTTTCTCCTGTATAACTACGATATAAGGAAAGAATGCAAGGCTGAGATAAGCATTATCGATGAAATTAAGAAAGGTGTGTTGACATGGTTTTGGGTATGTGAATGAAATGATTGAAATAAGAATAGCAAAATAAATTTATGAGATATATATATTGTACATTTTCTGGGCATTCCAAAAACATACAAAACTGAAAATTGACGATTTTTGATATGTGACGTTGTTAAAAGGAGTAAGCGATATGGTTAAGAACATTATTTTTATATGAAAAGATACTCTACGTCATTTAAATGAGAAAATATAAATGAAAAACAACATTTTTTCCCATTGTTCGTTAAATATGTATATATATGGTTTGATTATTTATGGGGCTGTATTGTTTCGAAATTCATTATCCCACGAAGCGTTGGTTTAATGGCTACCATATTGTTCATACAGTATGCATAATACATTAAATTACCCATTTATTATTTTGTATGGTATTGGCCAAAGGACAATGGGCGACTAAATCAAGAACATATTATTAAAAATCGAGAATTTCACCACCATTTTTTTTTAATTACCTAACGTCCAAGTGACTCTACGGCTTATGCAACACCGCTTATTCAACTTTTTAAGTTTCATAGCCTATGTCTACTTGTGAGTGAATTTACTCTTCATGTTTAAAGTTTCTTTAATTTCATGTAATTCATGAGTGAAAATTCTAGGTAAAATCACTCGCGAAAGTTCACTCTACCACCAAAAGTTCACCAGTATATTTTTAAAACGAAATGTGGCTAAAAAACGAACTACCCCTTCTGAAGACATCTTGAAGAAATTCCAAGTAAATTTCTCATCCATGATCCAGAGTTCTCAAGATAATTCTAATAATCCTGAAGACAAATGGTCACAGCTAAAGAATATCATAGCGTCAAGCATCAAAGAGTCTCAAGCCCCGAGGACAAATATGGAAACACGAGGTCAATGGATATCCGAAGAATCCTGGAAATTAATTGAAGAGAGGAAACGGCTTAAGAAATTGAGCACATCTACCCAGGAAGCAAGAGTCCAATACTCCGAACTGAACCGAAGAGTCCAAAGAAGTTGCAGAGCGGATAAAGAGCGCTACATCAATTCGATTTGCGAGGATATTGAAAGTCACGCTAACACTAATCACACTCGCGACTTGTTCCAAAAAGTGAAAACACTCGCCAAGAAGTTCAAGCCTCGAACATGGACCATTGAGGACAGGCAGGGAAATACCATCTGTGAAATCGACAAAGTCATCAGAAGGTGGAAAGAGTATTGTGCGGATCTATACAAAGATGACAGTATGCAACCCCAGGCAGAATTCAATGACTTAAATCCAGATGAACCCCATATAATCCTCCAGGAAGTAGAGAATGCCATTAAAAAACTCAAATCCTACAAATCGCCTGGAAAGGACGGAATCCAAGCTGAGTTCCTAAAGAATATGACCGATGACGGCATTAAGAGGATGCACGATATATGTAATTCGGTATGGGAATCAGGAATATGGCCAACGGACTGGGTGGAATCTGTATTTATTCCAATACACAAGAAGGGTTCTACGCTAAAGTGTGAAAACTATCGAACTGTCTCACTCATCTCTCATGCCAGCAAAATATTGCTACACATATTAAAAGCAAGGCTAAAACACTACCTCGACTGGCAAATTTCAATTGAGCAAGCTGGATTCGTCAAAGGCAAGGGTACACGTGAGCAAATCTTGAACATAAGACAAATAATCGAGAAAAGTCGGGAGTTCAAGGTTCCGGTCGTACTTTGCTTTATTGATTATACAAAGGCTTTTGACTGCGTGAATTGGAATTGCCTGTGGAAGGTTTTGGAAACAATGGGTGTACCGAGACAGTTGATAGTTCTTATTCACAACTTATACGTACAAAATTTGGCATCGGTAAGAGTTGATAATTTCCTCTCAGAGTCATTTCAAGTACAAAAAGGCGTGAGACAAGGGTGTATACTGTCTCCTGATCTCTTCAATATATATGGAGAATATATAATGAGGGAAGTACTAGACGGGTGGGAAGGTGGCGTATCAGTAGGGGGCAAAAAGATCTCCAATATAAGGTTTGCAGACGACACAACGCTAATAGCCAACAATGAGGACGAAATGGCTGAACTCCTCCATAGAGTCGAAATAGAAAGCCAGCATTTAGGACTTCAAATAAACAAAAGTAAAACCAAGGTTCTTGTCATCGACCGATTCGGCACCCTGATAAGGAACAATTCTTTGAGGGATTATGAAGAAGTCGACGACTTTATCTATTTAGGTGCACTCATTTCTAAAGACGGAGGCTGTGAAGCAGAAATCCGGAGAAGAATTGGAATGGCAAAATCAGCAATGTCTAGTCTGGCGAAGATATGGAAAAATCGGTCCATACTGAGGAGAACGAAAACCCGTCTAGTGAAATCTCTTGTATTCTCCATTGCGCTGTATGGAATGGAAACATGGACACTGAGGAAAAAGGAAAGACATATGCTGGATGTGTTTGAAATGTGGTGCTGGAGGAGGATGCTGCG
This sequence comes from Brachycentrus maculatus, assembly GCF_059751285.1. NCBI lineage: Eukaryota > Metazoa > Arthropoda > Insecta > Trichoptera > Brachycentridae > Brachycentrus > Brachycentrus maculatus. The sequence goes on from NW_028281247.1 coordinate 18,117, forward strand.
CATTCCTTGGACTGCAAGACGCACAAACGTCTCCATTCTCCGCGAACTGTCAGTGACAGAAAGACTCTCCACGACTTGCAGGAAAAGGATTCTGTCCTACTTTGGGCATATCGCCAGAAAGAACGAGAAGAGTCTTGAAAAACTGGTAGTAACAGGTACAATTGAAGGCAAGCGGGCAAGAGGACGGTCTCCAACAAGATGGACAGACCAAATAAAGGAATTAACCGGATCCTCGCTAAACGCAGCCATCAAGTTGGCCCAGGACCGGGAAGAATGGAGAGAACTTGTGCACCAAGTGCCTGACATTCCAGAAGACCACGACGCTCAGCATTGAGCAAGAAGATGAAGAAAATATTTTTATATTATTTTTAACATGTCTACATAGATGAAGAAGAATTGAAGTTAAGTGAATACTTTACAGATGTGTAACATTTAAAACAACAAATATATCTTATTTTCATAAAATAACATTTCATACCAAAAAAAATTAAATCTCATTTTCATATAAAATTAAATCTCATTTTGTCCGCCTCCGTAGTGTAATGGTCAGCATGCTCGGCTACCGTTCTGGAGGTCCTGGGTTCGATTCCCAGGGGGGGGTTTAATAAATATAAGTGATTTTTTCACTCTAATATTTATTCAATATTACACTGGACTGGTACCTGAAGTGGAGGGCTGATCATCTTTCCTTCATGTGTAATCGATCGAGATAACACTGCGTTTATATGAAGCAGTGCCCTATGCACCATTGGGGTGCGGTAAGGGTTTTATTATATTTCATATAATAACACCTCTTATCAAAAACAATTAAATCTCATTTTAATAAAATAACATTTCACTGCACAATACTATCTTTATCGTTAAAGAAGATCAGAAAATGTTGAATGGAATCGCTTGGTGTTGTTAAACTTGTCAATATCTCAATCATTGGTTTAAAAACTTGAAAATCGATTGGCAATTTGAAATAAGTATATCAAAAAATTAAATACCTTTTTTCGAGATTCAAAAATACACTTATACTCGTATTCAGGACTCCAGTTGATTTAAGGAAGATGAAAATACATACCTGTAAACAAAGAAACAATAAAAATTAGTATTTTTTATTAACATTTCATCATTCATATAATTACAAATTAAATTTATGTGTTTACAATTACTTTTTGCATACCGAGGGTACATTTTACAAAACTTATTTAAAATACCAAAGAAAAGAATTTAAAAAATATAATACATATATTCAAAAAAGTATTTTTGATGGAATTAGTATTGAAAATCATGTCTGAAAATTTGAGTACACATCGCGCACACATACTATGACAGCGCGCCGCCGAAGGCTTGCCAACTTGACGGCTAACGCACTTGCTAGTCTTAGGAATAAAATATGAGGGCAGGTATTCACACTGATGGTATTTGTTGTTCTGATATGAAAATATTAAAACAATATATTATAAAAAATAGAATACAACGTCAAATTTGATTTGTAAAGCGTCTAATTTGATTTATAAAACGTCCAATTCGTTTTTAAACGTCCATTTTGATATGAAAAACCTGTATCTCCTCAATGGAGACAAACCCGGAATTTGTGAGCAAAGATTTGAACATTAACTAACTCATCATCATGCCGCTTCCACGAAGGGGTAGGCAGAGAGAATAGAACGCCATGCCACTCTGTCTTTACAAACATTCTTCGCTTCTTCCACATTCATGCTTCAAGTCATACATATAAACCGATTATTTCAATCACATGAAAAAGTACTGTTTCGATCACATGATAAAAAAAATATTTTATTTTGAAAGTGTATTGGATTAAATGCGAGTCAGTAATTTAGGGTAGGGTGGCACGATCATTGCAATATATGTTCTTATGTATACGTATATCTTTCAGAGATACAGCAACGTATCTCATATTACAAATTTACATTCATTTAAAAACAGTGAAAATTAGATGATCTTTTGAAAAAACTTGAAACGTATCTGTTTGCTTAATGAACTCTACAATCTTCTTTTTCCAATTTAAAAACAGTTAAGACGTTTCTGGAGAAATCATGTGGAAGGAGTAAGTTCGGATTGAGTGATAAGGATAGCAGCAGACAGCAGCATTAGAGGTAGCAGACCCCCAGGAAGACCACCTAAACGATGGAGAGACAGCTGGTCTTCCACCTCCCAGGAGCGGACTTCTAGAATAACAGGACGCGGTCCTAACTAAAGAAGAAGAAGAAGAAGCACCTTTAAGATAAATTGTCCAAAACTTTAATTGTTTTTTTTTCAATTTTCGATGACGTTTTGAATTATAATGTAGCGTCTTATATCACGTTTCAGAATGTTTAAGGTTTATTTTTTAAGGGCGTGAATTTAAAATGCCATTAACCTATATTTTTCCTAATCCCTACGTACTTTTTTTGGGGGAAATGATGCGTGTAAAGTATTATTTTGAGATACGTTGTTTATGCTCTGAGGGAGTGATTTGTACAGCCACCCTTGTATTGATTTCCTAGCTTTGTTTATATTCGATTTTAGGGATGAAATACATTACCCCAACCCCCCATTAAACCGTTGTTTGCTTCGGACGATTACACCATCGCGTAGAGGAAAAATGACCGAATCAAATCCTTATTGATGTATCGTGTATGACAAAGATGTTTATTTTTGGAACAACTACAATAAATTTGTAAAGAAAGGGGTGAAAAGGCCTTTGTATTAAAAAATATTTAAAGTTAGTTTAAATAAATACATATAATAATGTAAACAATACTTATTTTGAGAACTACATATGCTTTCACCATTCATTTCACGAATGAGAATACAAACTGAAAGTATTTTTCGCTTTCAATGAAAACATCTGTATTATTTTTTGACATCTCATCAAAGATGAAGAAGAACAAGGTTTCTAAATTGGTTCATATATATAGAACTTCCATGAATTTGAGTAGTGTGGTTGTCAATAATGGGTAGAATTTGTGAATGTTACACGTGTGTAAAGTGATCACTTAAACCAGCCTATGACAGTCGTCACCCCCGTAAATGCCCAGACTTCCATATTCTTCTTCATCTTTGATGAGATGTCAAAAAATAATATGAAAATGGCTCCTGTAATTGGAGATAATCCAGATTTTGTGAACAAGTATTTGGATACACTCAAAATGTTGTAAAAACATCTGTAGTTTTTGAAACTAGTTGTGTTTACACTTTAAACATTGAAAGCGGTATTACACAAGCTTTTATTTTTATTTAATTTTTTGACATCTCATCAAAGATGAAAAAGAATATGGAAGTCTGTTATGTCTTTTTATTTTTATACTAAAATCATCTCGTTATTCCGCAAAATTAGTGCCAAATCAATAAATAAATAAATACGTTTTTGTTTATTGCCTTATAGATGAGAATATCTGAAGTTCTCGAAACTAGTCGTGTTTACAGTTATGTATAAACATAAAAAAAATCTTTCAAATAAAATCTTTTTCAAGTGTTTTCTTTGTAAACTTAAACCATTTTTTATGCCAAAAACGTAATGCTAAATTTATAAATATAATAGTATTTAAAAAATAATAATTTAATTTTGCTTTGAATAAAGATAGTAAAATACGGATGTCTACAAAGTTAACGTTAATACAATAAAAATAATCATTATCTTGTTAAGTTTAAAGGTACTTGCAATTATGGTAGGTACGCTACACCCCAATATACACGATACAATATAATTTCATATTAATTACCAACTCTATCTCACCCGCGGCAAAACCTTCCTACAGCCTACATTCTCACACTGTACAGTACTGCTCGTAAGTTTCGTTAGAACTAAAATACATCTTGTAATAATATTATCCTTTCATATTATTTTTTGACATCTCATCAAAGATGAAGAAGAATATGGAAGTCCCGGCATTTACGGGGCTGACGACCGTCATATGCTGGTTTAAGTGATCACTTTACACACGTGTAACATTCACCAATTCTACCCATTATTGACAACCACACTACTCAAATTCTTGGAAGTTCTATATATATGAACCAATTTAGAAATCTTGTTCATGAATCACTAGAACTTCACTAGAGACATCTAATGGTGAGATATTCCATATTCTTCTTCATCTTTGATGAGATGTCAGAAAATAATATGAAAATAACTCCTGTAATTGGAGATAATCCAGATTTTGTGAACAAGTATTTGGACACACTCAAAATGTTGTAAATTATCCTTTCAAATGAGGGATATGTGTCGACTAGTTTTAAAATCCGCCAAATCCAATTTCATAAGAATTAAAAATAAATCAAATTTCTTTTTAATTCTTAGAGTTTTCTTTTTCTTTTTAATTCTTAGATTATTCTTCTTTTTAGAAATAAATCCAATTTCATAGGAATTAAAAATAAATGTCGGAATGCCAATTGTGGGTTTTAATTGTTTAAAATATTTATAAACCCGAAAACCCTGCTAAAAATACTCAAAAACAGCGTTGTATTTCAAATTCCGCTATATTCATTTACCTTGCCTTCTAACCCATATCGGTCAATCAGAAAACTAAGGTAGGCCAAAAATTAAAATTATGGCATTATTGGTTTGTGTCATGTGTTTTTTATTAAATAGTGAAAAAAAAACAAAAAATTGGGAAATTCTGGATTTAATAATATTTTATCTAAAGATAGACAAATCTTCGAAACGTAAATGTACCCGGAGAATTTTGCATTTTTTGTAAAATCGACTAACGTGGATTTTGAAAGAAGGCGACACATTTGTTAGCAATTTTGATAATTTACGTATAATTTGATTCAATTTCAGTTATTTTTAGATGAAAACAACAAGAAAGATAATGTTTTCAGATGTGCACTGAATTTATTATTATTCTAACAGTGTTATCTTGATCGTTAAATACGCAAAAGAAGGGTGATCAGCCTTCCGCTTTAGGTAACAGTCCAGGGTCATATTAAATACATATTACAATAGAAAGAAAAATCATTTTTATTTATTTTGACCCTCTTACGAATCAAACGCGGGACATTCAGCATAGTAGCCTAGCGCGCTTACAACTACACTATGGAAATGGATGAATCTAGTTAAAGTTCATATTAACCTTTCAGCGAAAGCTTAACTGGCAGTGCTCTTTAGAGTCCTGGTACCTACCCTAATGTATGGAAGTGATAAATGTCAAATTTATGTATTGTTGTCTAATCAAATAAAATAAACTGCAAATCAACTGTATTTCTACAGACTGGTAATTTGACAGTTTGTAGTCAGTAAGTTTTTCCATTTCACCATGACCAGACTAAATGACCTTTATGCGCGTCGTAGGTTTGGTGAATGGGCCGAAAACAATATTTAGCTTGATTTTCTTTTTCAACGCAAAATTTTGTTCATAGATTAGGCATATTTTTGGTTAAATGGCTGTCAATAGGCAGAATTACCGAATTTAGAGTGGAAAAAACCCAATAGCCCATGTGGAGATGCCCATACATTCATTAAAAGTCACTGTTTAGTGTGCTTTATGAACAGGTGGAATGATTGACCCACATTTTTTTACAAACGATTCCGAACTGAATGTTACGGTCAATGAAGAGCGCCACAGAACCATGATTGCTGACTTCTTCGTACCTCAGTTGAATGGCATTAATGTAACAGAATTGTGATTTCAACAAGATGGCGCAACATGCCGCACGGTGGGTGTCACCATCAATTTATTGCGGGAAATTTGAATTCGTCTAACTTTAAAAAAAAAACATAAATAGCACTAAGAAAGAATTGGAACATTAAATTAGGTCGTGTCAAAAGTCTACGTAATAGTATGTGTACGAGTATAAAGGAAGCCAAAATGTATGTCAGGACAGACGAGTGTGGCAATCCAAGCTCTCTGCCTACCCCTGCCTAGAAAAACAACGTGATGATAGTAATAGAAGAAGTTGTTTAATGTTCATTTATAAGTGGGAGGTTCTTTACCGCCTTGACTCTATGTAGTTATCTTCAAAATAAATTCCTCCGGTTTCAAAGAAAATGCTCAATAAATTGGATATAAAGTTTGTGCCAACACTGTATACTACGCTACGTGAAATTCTGGAATCCGACGTTATTTCCGTCGGAACGCCGAATCCGCCCTTCGCGTTCCCATTTTGTGGACTCAGTTTCACAAGAATATATCGAAACCAGTTTTATTTGACTTTTAAATGACGTCGGTGGTAAATACGGTGAAATTTCTATAAAATTCATCTAGTTTTCACACACTTTCTAATATTTATTTAGTCAAGTCTCTGAAAAAGTAAAAAAAAAGTATTTACTGGGTTAAATTTAGATAAAAAATTAATAGATTCAACCACAAAGTGACTACCGAATCAATTATTAAAAAAGTAAAAAATTATTAATTTTATCAAATTGTTTATTTATTTAATTAAAAAAAAATATTGCATACATAAGTTCGGTATTTAATATTCCCAAAGAGAAATTTCCATTTTTCATGTTGGGACATATGATTAAGGTTAACAAGACTGGAACACAAATAATAAAGTTACAAGAAAGATTTTTTTTAAATAACCAAAACTAATACATGGCAAAATATAAAAACAATAAACAGGTATAATAAATAGGCATAAGAAACATATTTAAAAGTAATAAATGAGAAAAACATTAGGTTAGAATGACAAAAAGAGATGTCAAAAAAATATTTATATTCTTATTTACATAGATTTAAATCTATTACCTTCATTGCGATTTATTTATTATGAATATATTTACGAATTTAACGTAAAATTTTATAATGATTAAAGAAAACACTTCGTTTTTTAACACTTGAGTTTTATTATAGACTACATGTTTCAGAAGTTAAACTTCCATCATTCAGGTCTGTATAATAACTATTATATTATAGTTACTATTATATTATTATATTATAGTTATTATACAGACCTGAATGATGGAAGTTTAACTTCTGAAACATGTAGTCTATAATAAAACTCAAGTGGTAAAAAACGAAGTGTTTTCTTTAATCATTGTAACATGTCTTAACACAAAGTTAATGCCGAAACAATAAATAAAATTTTATGATGAAATTATATCAATTAATTATATTAGTTATTTATATTTGAAGCACAAACTTTGTGATTTTCCATTTTATAATCAAAATGTAACTTTGTTTTAAAATCACTATAAATATTTTATTATAAATTAATTATAATGTCTACCGGCTTCGAAGCCGCTTTTTTATCAAGACTCATTAATAATAGTATTGATCAGTCTTGATAAAGAAGCGGTTAGCTTCGAAACCGGTAGACATTATATTTAAGTTATAATAAATTATTTATAGCGATTTTAAAACGAAGTTACATTTTAATTATACTCGCATTTTGAGTCTGTTCAACGTAATCGACGAGTTCAAAGCCATCCAAATTCCTTGTATTCGAATCGAAATGATTATTAATTGCCGAGTATTTGAATTAAGACTTCAATTAGCGTTTAGCACAGCATTATAGGCCGTCATAATTACAAACTGTGTGAATTCACAATAAGCATTTTATCCAACTACGCAATTATCGATCAGCCTCTCGGGCGGTGTTCGGTGACGTTCGGGCCCCAAGTTTGGGGTGCCGAAAGTACCAACAAGTAAAAGCCTCAACAAATAATTAATAAACAATATCGGAAAATGTTTGGGGATGACTTTGCAAACTGGACCTACCGATCAATTCGAGAGCTAACTTCGGAAACTGGATAAGTCTTACTTTGGGTGTTTGTTCAATATTATTGGGGAAAACATCACAAACTGTCTTGTACTATTTATACACGTAATCAAAACAGTGTTGATTTGAATTATATCAATATTTACATCAGTTTATTTAAATTAAACAACCTATTTTTGTATTATTTATTGATTCGGCATTAACTTTGTGGAATGTTATTATTATTTTATTAAAATTAAACACTTGAATATACCACTTTAATGAGTTTTATTTATACTTACGACTAGTTTCAAAAACGACAGATGTTATCGAAACTAGTCGTAAATATAAATAAAACTAAAATTAAAGTGGTATATTCAAGTGTTTAATTTTAATAAAACCTATTATTGGCCACAAAATATTACACACAATCCGTTAAGATTTCTGCAAGTAAAAAACTAAAGTAAAAAATAAATGGCATAATTTTAAAGCAAATATGGCGTTCGTTAAGCAAATTTTTTTAAAAAATCTTCGTATTGAAATCATACTTTTAATTGACTATTGATATTTTCGCAAAATGTTATTATTATCAAAATGTTAAATTTTTTCCGCCTCCGTAATGTATTGGTCAGCATGCTCGGCTACTGTTCCCGAGGTCCCGGGTTCGATTCCCGGATATAAATTTATAAATATCTTCTTTTGATCTTCTAACTTTTATCATTACCTTATGGTGCTTAGGGCACTGCATTGGATCAGTGTTAACTTGATCATTAACATTGTGATCAGTCCTATGTTTCAAGTAGCGTTTCGACTGTTTTGTGAATTGTGTACTAATAAAAGTATGGAAAAAAATATCTTTATTTTTACTGACTAAGGAATCTAATCTAGGCTTTTACGTACAATAATCAAACGTACTTTTAATTACACTACGGAGGTAGATATCATGTTACCTTGATACTGAATGATAATGCAATGAAAATACTGTTTTTTTTCTTTACAGTAAAATAATTACTGTTTTCATAAACTGAAAATTGAATCCCGATAGAAAATACACGTTTAATTTAATTAAAAATAAAAATAGGAACAGTCCGATTTTTTAAAATGATAAGTCAACAAAAAAGGCAACGCTCCGAATTTGAAATGACTGGACCTTTTTTTGTAATTAGACAAATACTTTTTCCCTTTTTCTAGTAGCCTTTTCAATTATAAAATAAACTGTCTTACCCTTGCTAGTTCGCCTGAAAACGGAATAATTTCATTTAAATATAAGGGTTGAAATGGGAGGGATGCTGGTTGTTTGCCGCCGAAATATTATATAAATCTGCAATTCTTGATAACGTTTCGCAGTTTTCACGTTTTTTTATTTGAATAATCAGGCTCTTATTCGTAACAAAGTGATACTAGGGTTTTTACGTTGTACGTTCGATTCTTCTCTGGTGGTAGCTCTTCAAGGTACGAGAGTTTGTCTGGCAAGTTGGAGTATCGGAAAATAGAACATCAGGTGATGTTTTATTACATGTATTTTTATTATTATGAATAGTTCTGTATAATGTGAAAATATACGCAGTAGAAAGGTTATGCCGTAAGCAAAAAAAAGTTGGTAATTTAAATGAAATCAGGACATTTCGAGCGTGTCCAAATACTTGTTCATAAATCTAGATTAACATATTACGACACACTCAAGTGTAAAGTAATCACTTAAACAAACCTTTGACGGTCTTAAGCCCTGGTCATGCCTAGACTTCCATATTCTTCTTCGTCTTTAATACGTCGAGATATCAAAAAAATATATCTCTTATTGGAGCTAGAAGAATTTGGACATTTATATATATTTGGATATTTAAAAAAACTTTTTTTTTATGCAAGTCAAATGTTCAAGTCAGTATTTTAAAAGCATTGATAACTTTGTGGTATGGTAATTAAACACTTTCCTTGCCATTCATTGTTTACTATGTGTAATACCACTTTTTTTAAACACTGATTTGTGACTAGCGGTTTCGGAAAATCATTCCATAATTGTAATAAATTTACGAGTATAGAAATTTTACATGTAAATAAAACTGGTTTTTGTTAAGATAATCTAGAAAAAATAGAAATAAGTAAAGCAACTAATAAAGACTTTCCCATAACAAATAACCAACTAAATTTAACTTATATTAATATTCCCATTTTGATATATTTGCTGTCTTTCTCTCTTTAAAAAAATTTATTTAACAAATACAAATTTGAAATCGTTTTAATTTTATTTTAAATTTAATGACCTGATGATGGAATGATTTTCCAGTCACAAAAAAGCGTTTAAAAAAGTCGTATTACACAAAGTAAACAATGGATGGTAAGGAGATTTTTATTTTTCAATTCATTACATAATTTATGCAGATTTCGAACGTCGAGAGAAAACAGTTTTAATTGTACAAATTCCTATAAACCAGTTTCGAGAACTTTGCCCCATTCTCTTTCCAAACGACTCTTGAAACTTTGTTACGTCATTTCATATCCGAGTTAATATAAATTATTGGATAGACTTGAATCTAACCCCTTGATGCCGGTTGCGAGCTCAAATTTAACTTCAATAATGTCATTAATATTGTAAAAGAGAATATACTCGAACGTTGTCACTCATAAACGAGTGGTTTATGAGCGACAACGTGTTAGTTCCATTTTCAATTAAAATTCAACAAGGTAAATACCACTTTATCTTAAAATTTATATGTGACACGTATTTCCATACATTTCGTATCATTTTTAAATGCGGTATATATTTTATAAACATGATTATGATGCGGAATGCATTTTTAAATTATATAAATTGTATAAATAACTACATATTTCCAATGTCTATTAAGTTATTTAAAAACGAAACTCAATTTAAAAAAGCTATTCAAACATGGATAATAGGGGTAAGAAGGTCTGAAATAGTGAAATACTAAATGATCTGATAATTTCAAATTCCATTTAAATTTTACGTGGTAAATACCACTTTTTTTCTTTTCGTAAAATATATTTATGACACGTGTTTTGATGCATTCCGGGTAATTTTCAAACATCATCATATATTATATAAAAATGATGATATGTAATTAAGAATATAAATATATACAATACAAAAAACGAATTTTCGAGACGAATGTAGATGGTAATAGAAGCAAAAAGATGATCGGGAAAATTATGGTATGATCAAAGATTTCAAATACTCTTTAGAGGTCAGGAGTTGGAATAATGGGTGAGTATGTATGAGGAGATGTATGAATGTGGAAGAGCCGAAGATTGATTGCGATTGGTTAGTTAGTTAGTTAGTCAGTTAATCTACGTATAAGAGAGATTTTCATAAATGGATAATGGAGATGGGTAGATCTGAAAGAGATCACATCATCTGGCCATGTCTTATTCAATTGCATTTCTTAAAATAATTATTTTCATCTAATCGTTTAACTTTGTATTATAAAATGTACCCTTAGTATGACAAAACCCAGTGAAGGCCCGTCATTGTGAATTGTAATTTTTAATTTTGTGACGCAGTGTTATCTTGATCGTTTACACATGAAGGAAAGGTGATCAGCCCTCCGCTTCAGGTACCAGTCCAGGGTAATATTGAATAAATATTACAGTGAAAAAAATCACTTTTATTTATTTGACCCCCCCTTCCCCCTGGGAATCGAACCCGGGACCTCCAGAACGGTAGCCGAGCGAGCTGATCATTACACTACGGAGGCGGACAAAACGTGACTACCGAATAAATTCATGAATTCTATCTTTTAACACAGTATCGTTTTTTTTTCTGCTGGTACCTTCTGCATAAACGGTGATGAGATATTCCTAATTATATCGATAGCTGCATTTTGAATATTTTAAAACAATTTGTTTAATTGCATCCTTTGTTTCGCTACTGATTCGCCGCTTAATTTCGATAAAATCATCGAATTACAAAACAAACAAAAATACGTCGGATGTTTCTCATTGAAGAGGTAAAGCCCCGGTTCGAATTTCAATTTGCACTCCTCTGATTGGTGCTACAAAAAGTATAAAAAGGGTTTAAAGTGTACGTATATAATTCATTTCTACTATTGGAGCGCGTTCGCCCATTCCCTGCCAATCGGGCCTTGATTGAAAACTCGTTCAATGCACAGCACTATTTTTAAAGCAGGACCGAAATGGGATAATTTTGCCAAAGCAATTAAGAATTTTTGTAAATTAAAAATAAAAACAATAAACCATAAATAAATAGAAACATACATATGCAGAACAAATGTGGAAAGCAAGATAGGTTACTGAACATGTAATGAACAAACAATTAATCGTGGACCCAATATTTTGGGCACTGGGCTTTGATCTGCCCTAAAGAGTATGTCGCTCACTCCTTTCAACAACGTCACATATAAAAAAACTTGATTATTCAAGAGATCATTTTTGAAGTTTTAGAATATAATAAAATGTATTAAAAATAAATATCAAGCCACTTATTAAACTTTTTACGGTGCAACGATCTTTTTAGGTAAAACCAGGTTTTTACTCCATTTGAAAAATATTTAGTATATTTTAAAACATAATTAAACAATAATTTTTCTTCAAAATGCAAAGACAACACTTTTTGCCCTGTAGCGGGTAAAAATTATTTTAAAATATGCCGCTTTTGCTGGGATACAGAATATTTTCTGGGCATTTCGAAAACATGCAATACTGAATATTGTCAATTTTTGAAGAATTAAGAAATAGTGGTATTTACTGAGTGAAGCTATAATTAAAAATGGATAAATGTTACCAGAAAGTACCGAATAAATTAAGTTATGCCGAATCAATTGATGAAAAAAAAAACATTCACCTTACGGATGAGATATAAATGTCAAAGGTGTCTCAACTTGATATGACACATGTATCGTTTTTCCCTTTTTTATTCTTCTTCTTATCATAATGGATAGATTTTACAACAATGTGACTGCCGAATCAATTAATAAAAAGCATGTCTCTTCTAATGCACCCCTGTCGATGCGACTGAATGACCAGAAAAAAGAGCTACCTTTACCTTCGCTGAGCGCTATCAATGTTAACAGTTTGATTAGTGAACTAAGCCTCTGTCTGTACACCATACATTATTCTACCCTATATGCCTCCACGCCGAGCTGTACTCTTCTATGGTTGCCGGTAACCCTAAACCATTCTGTATGCTGAGTTGTCCTTTGGCATGTCAGTGCAGTGCCTTCTAGATTTATTATTATTTTAAATCTTAATAGAATGAATGAAGAAAGGATAGTTAAACAAAATTATGAGGCGAATGTGGTTGGTAATGGATGTAGAGGAAATGATCAATTGAATTGAAAGATTAATGTTTTCTCATTTGTTTCTTTTAAATGTGCTTCCTACCTTATTTTTTTATATTTGCTAATTTGTATTTCATTTGGATTCTTAGTTATATTCTCATTTGTTTATTTAAACATGCTTTTTTCTTCATGTTTTCTCATTTGCTCATTTTAAATATGCTTTTACATATTATTTTTTAAATATTCTTTTAAAATGCTTTTTGCCTTGTGTTTTTTTTTTAATATGCCTATTTATTAGGAGTGTGTTAGTACGTTAATATACCTAATTTATTGTTTATTGTTTTATATATTCCCATGTATTAGTTTTTTTTTTTTTTTTTTTTTTTCAAATCTTTTTGTAAGTTTATGTTTTGTGTTACAGTCTTGTTAACCTTAATCCCATGTCCAAAAATGAGAAATAAGAATTACTCATCGGGAATATTATATATATAACTTATGCATGTCATATGTTTTGAAATAAATTAAAAAACCAAGTATATCAAATTATTGAGAGTGGTAAGGGCCAAGAGTCAGAATAATCAGCGTGTATGTATGAAATGATGTATGAATGTGGAAGAAGCGTAAATTGTTTGCAAAGACAGATTGGTGTGGCGTTATATTCTCTCTGCCTGGCCCTGCAGCAAAGCGGCGTGATGGTTAGTATGTAACTAAGTTATATTAATTGAATATACTTGTGGTCATTTTCATATTTTTTTACAAAAATAACTAAGTGAGATTTTAGTTGACAGTTTCGAGACGCACCCATCTCTTCGTCAGGACAATCACTACACCAGCATACAAACAATACTTGAATAACTACAGTAGCACTATTCACACGCTTACATATACACAAAATATTAATCAAATGCGTTTTTGTCGACCTGATGACCGATATGTACTAAGAATTGCAGAACAGCGTGCACTTAAGTCTCAAAATCTACTGTAACACGTGTTTTGAATAATTCAACATCATTTTTTAATCCGGCAAAAAAAATATGAAAATTTGATCGATATTACCACAACGTGACTGCCACATCAATTAAAGTATATATCAACCTCTATTACAAATTGATAAGAACCAAGTTTGTTCATAAATATATTAAGCAAATACGAAAATAATAGTTTTAGATAATTTATATAGGACCATTATCAGGAAGTACTGCCTAAAGGATTCTTAAATGTATGCTTTTTTATAGACCTATGAAAATATTATGATCAGGGGCTTTAAGAATTTTCTCAGGTTTCAAAAGGTTGACTTTGATAGGCTAATGTGCAACTGCGGGCGATCGCTTGTATTATTTTATGATCTAGAAGGCAATGCATTGCCGTACAACTATTTCGTGTGCTCCGGTGGCAGGTAATATATATACAGGTTTATGCGGGAACTTTAGTTCAACAGCATTTTCAGGAATTCTTTTTGATGCTATGTTACATGTCGTCCAAACATGTTCATGGAGATTCAATCATTCGATCTTTGAATCCAAAAATCCTTGAATCCATAGAGCATAATTGAACAATTTAAATTTTTGAACTTAACTCAAAATGGAGAAGATATTTATAAATAAAAATATTAATATATTATTTCTAGAAATAAAAATACTTTGTGTGTTGATCCACTCAAATTTTTATTAACCTTCTAGTTTTGGCAACAACCTGTTGCCCTCTTCAGGGTTTAATTTATGAATTTAATTTATAAACACTGAAGAGGGCAACAGGTTGTTGCCGAAACTAGTTGGATAGTAAAAATGTGAGTGGATCAAAACACTAAGTATTTTTATTTCTCGAAATAATATATCAATATGATCCACAAAGTTAATGCTTTCAATATTCAAAACAATAAAAAATGTTGTTGATAAAGAAGAATATATAAGTTTCCTGAGCTTACCGTTGGCTGTTATTATTGATCACTTTATATACGAGTAACATTCACCAATCTACAGTCAGTTCACAGTTATTTTACCAGTAGTTTTTTTTTAATTATATTTATTTGTACACATGATTTTAATCGTGTTAACAAATAAATATTAACAAAAATATTAATATTTGTGGTTTTTAAACCGCACTATTAAAATTATGTTTACTTTTTTTGTGAATAAATAACTGATCCATATGTATGTTTCCAATTATCATGTTTTCATGAGTGTGTTAGTGCGTAAAAAAATAGGGAATAAATTTAAATACGTTTCATAAAGCTTAGTATTTTTTTAAACTTAATTTATAAATCATAGTTGTTGTCAAGCAAGTTCAAAGAAGAAAAAACATTATTTACAAAATTTGATTAATGCGGTTGTCAATCATGGGTAGACGTGCATAGAGTGATAATTTAAACCAGCCTATGAAAGGTCATTTATCTAGAAACCCATATTCTTCATCATTTTTCTTAAGATATCAATATAAATAACTCCTTAGTGGAGAAAAATACAAAACTTATGAACAAAGATTTAGACACACTCATTATATTATGTTAATTTTAGTTTGTTTGAAATATCAAATTTTCTGGAGTAAATCTGGATACCTTTAAATTTTTTAACTCAACATCGCTTTCAAATATGGACTTGTTTTTGTAAAATATTTATTGTTTTTATGAAAATACGTTTGAAACAACAAAAATTCACAAAAATAATAATAAACTAGAAATTAATAATAAAAAAATGACTCAATATAATTATGACAATTATTGTTATGACAATTAATAATACACTATTTATAAATCTTCTAATTCTTCTTCTTTCCATGTTCGCTCACTAGGTGGAGCATATGGTCAACACGAGACGTCTCCAAGTCACTCTGTCACGCGCCATCTCCTTGGCTTCCACCCAGGTCAGTCCGGTATCTCGAAGTTCCGCTGAGTATAGTCGGTGAATTGTCGTCAGCGGCCTTTTGGGGCGCCGGAATCCTCGGGGTTGGAAGAAGAGACATGAGGGGTTGATGCTCTCAGGTGGCATTCTAAGGACATGTCCCAACCATGTCCACCTTCTCCTCTTTAGGACTTCCAGTATGAGGGGCTGCTGGGTTCTTCTCCTCACATTGTCATTCCTGACGAAGTCATACCACTTTATATACAGTATTCGCCTGAGGCACCTATTTTCAAAACTTGCTAGTTTCTTGTTTTAACCTTTGGTGAGGTGGCACGACTCACATCTGTACAGCAGCACTGTTCGGATGCAGGCGTTAAAGAGACGACACTTGGTTTTTGTCGAGTAAAGTAGTCCCAGACATTACGCATTTTATTGAATATGGCTCCTGCCATTCCGAACCATACGTTCAATTCCTTCTGGACACTACCATCATCCACCATGAGTGGAGGATGGTAATGTAAATAAATAAATAAAACTTCTACCCTCTACTCTTCCTTCAATGCCCTTAAGGTCTAATTTTTAAATAAGACTAAGCTTCACATAGAGTATTTGATAATGACGGAGAATGCGTCGAAACACGTGTCATAATATATTTCACGAAATAGTGGTATTAACTTAGAAAAATATCAATTTAAAATGTTGAATTTAAAAATAACTTTACTTGCAATGACGATACTATCTTTACCGTTAGATAAAGCTAACAACAATGCCCATTAAGGAACGAATAAAACTAACAATTCCATTCGAATTGCACACTTAAAACAACTACTATCGTATCTCTTAGTGCAAGAAAACGAATTGAATTGCTTAGTTTCAAATCCGTCCAAGATCAGAAATTTAAACAAATACCTTAATATATATTTATATTTTTTAATAAATATTTCTATTAGTCATTTTTGCAGGGTTTTAAACAATAAACATGGCATTAAACCCATTTCAATTACTTAGTATATTGTGAGTTTATTGTTCTATTATAATTGATTACATTTATACATTAAAACATCTTCTTTTTCTCCTTAAAATCGTCATCGATACCCGATGGTACATAGGCCACAGAAATATATATAAACGTAGTGTTATCTTGATAGTTGACAGGGTAATATTGAATAAATTTTATGTAAATATACTATTTTCAATATAGTATTTTCACTTATATTTATTGAACCCCCCCCTGGGAATCGAACCTGGGACCTCCAGTAAGGTAGTCAAGCGTGCTGATCATTATACTACGGAGACGAACATAAAAACTAATACGAGTACATTAAATATTAATCTTTTGTTTTACAGACAATTAACAAGAATGTCCTTATTTTTTTCAAAACCGACAGCTAAAATAACTAAACAAAATAAACGTATCGTTCACTCCTTTCAACAACGTCATATATCAAAAATTGACCATTTTCAGTTGTGCATGTTTTCGGATTGCCCAGAAAATTTACTATATTATAGCAAATGCGGCATATTTTTAACATGATATTTACCCGCTACAGGGGAGAAAGTGTTGTTTTGCATTTTGAAGAAAAGTTATTGTTAAATTATTTTTTAAATATACTAAATATTTTTCAAATTGAAAAAAAAAACCTTCAGGTTTAACCGAAAAAGATCTGTTGCACAGTAAAAAGTTAAATAAGTGGCTTGATATTTATTTTAAACTTTAAAAACGATCTCCTGAAAAATCAAGTTTTTTTTATTTATGACGTTGTTGAAAGGGGTGAGATCTTAAAATCTACTGTAAAACGTAATTAGATTCTGCATAATTTCGAAACACCGTACGATGTTTGAAAATGATGCGACATGCATCAAAACACGTGTCATAATAGTTTTCAATAAATAGTGGTATTAACCAAGCAAAACTTAAATTCAAAATGGAATATTTCAAGTGGTATTACACAAAGTGGACGATGAATGACAAGGAGAGTGTTATATTACCATACCACACCGTTAACAATGCTTTTTATCTACAAAAAAAACTGTTCAATAAATTTCTTAGTGTCGCCTTTTATTTGCCAAGATTATCAATTAGCTCTTAATTCAGCCTTGGGTTTCACAAAATGCACTTTCACAAAAAAGGAGAATTACGACAATTGCGAGCAAAGTGCCCCCACCCTGTGCCAACTCGGGGTGGATAATGCAATTTGCCCGTGGAATGGATGAAAAATAAATGTCTCCATTCTCTGCGATGTTAAGGTGTGTTTTTTGTGCATCTTTGCGTACAATTGTCGCGGTGAAGAGTATTTTGTTGTTTAAAAATAAAACCTTGTTATTTATTTTGTTTCGTGTACTGCAACTTTTCAGGAGCTTTTGAAAGCTTTATGAAACTTTCAGTATTTACGTTAAAAATATAAATGTGCAAAATTATACGAGGGAGTTTTAAAACATCTGGATTCTTCTTTTATTATGCATAATAAGAGCTTTTTAAATAATGTGCTTATTTTCTTATTTATTTATTATTTTAAATACATATTCACTATTATTTTTAGATATATAAACTGAATATGCTTTATAAATCTTTGTGTATAATATGTGTATAAGATTTTTCTGAGGCAACTATTATAGTTTATATTTTTTTAAATAAAATGATATCTACCTATGGAGATAAAACTATGTATTAATTTTTAAATCAAACACTGATTTTTTTAGTCTACTAAGTTGTATTTCACTGTTTAAAAAAACATATGAAAAACAATTTTGTGACAATCGTTTCTCCTAGTTATGGCATTTTAAAACAAATTTCAAATTTCGTGAACGAATGTGTTTAAACAAATTTCGAATGTTAAAAAACATTCATTTCAAAATGCCATATCTAGGCGAAACAATTGTCAAAAAAATTATTAGTATATGTTTTTTTAAAACAATGAATACAACTTAGTAGACTCAAAAAATCCGTGCTTGATTTAACAAAAAATATAATTTTTGACATCTCATCAAAGATAAAGAAGAATATGGAAGTCTGGGCATTTATAGGGCTGATATTTATTGGTTTGTCATATTCTTCTTGATATTTGATGAGATGTCAAAAAATAATATGAAAAATAACTCCTATAATTAGAGATAATCCAGATGAGTGAACAAGTATTTAGACACACTAGAAATAATGTAAGATTCAAAACATAAATTGAGTGTTTAATTTGAAAATTGTATGAATTAACTCATTTCACAAAATTTTATTATACGTTCTGAATAATGAATCACGAGCGAGTGTAATAAAGCAGTACAACCCCGCTGGGAGCACTAAAATATCGATGTCGTTTTATTACTAATTGCCTATAGCGCAATTTCTGAGTTATCTGAGCACATTCGTGCAAAGTTTCGAATTAAACTAATCGTTCACGTTGTCAAAATTACGGTAACCCATCGTGACGTATTGGTACGTAAACAGGGTGTTCACAAACGGAGCGGCAGTCCACACTTTACCGGAGCGGCAGTGCACCCGATACCGGGCGAAAGACGATATAGGGGCGGTGGTATTGGGTATCTTACGAACGATGATTTGCACTATAACGACTGCACGTATAATGAATGTACCTTCAAACCACAGTTTCTCAAAGATTTTTGCCCCGTAGACCACATCTCAATATTTTTTTTGACGTCCCTGAACTTGCTATTAACCATGATGAAACAAACAAGTCTAAATATAATCTATAATTAAAACGTAACTTTTTTTATAATATAATTATAATGTCTACCGGTTACGAAGCTAACCTTTTTTTTTTATCAAGTTAATACTGCTACTTTTACTGATTAGTATTAATCAGTTTTGATAAAAAAAGCGGTTAACTTCGAAACCGGAACACATTATACTTAAATTATAAAAAAATGTTGTAAGTGATTTTGAAACAAAGTTACATTTTTATTTAGATTATATTTAGACTAGATATATTATAAATTATAATCTATATAATGTTTTTTTTTGCATATATCTAGAAAGCCTTTTTTAATATTTTTATTTAAAAAAGCTTTCCATTATGCTTTTTTTTCAACATTCACATTGCATCAATAATTTATTACTAGTACATCTACGAGTATATATGCAATGGTCCTGGATAATTTTCGTGTGCAGTTAGTAATTTAATAAATATGGAAGTATGGCTGATTATGACGCCATCAGTTCAAAAAATCGTGAAGAATACATACTTACTCTTGTACTTACTATATTTGAACAAAGATTACATTTATTTCAGATTTGTTCATATATTTTTTAAAAAAATATATTAATTGTATTTTTGAACATTCAAAACAAAATATTTATAAAATAACAGTGAATCTTTAATTGAAGGTTTGATTTTGAGAATAAAATGTTTGTTTTAAAATAATCTACAACCAATTCTTAATTTAAATAAATAAATTACTATTTATGGTAATTATTAATCTATCCATTGTTTATTGAAAAACACTTGTTAAATACCACTTTTCCTCAAAATCCATTATGACACATGTTTCGATGCATTCTATTTTCAAACATCGTATACGGTATTTATAAATGATGCAGAATGCATCGAAACACGTTTCACAAAAAATTTTAAGAAAAAATGGTATATATCAAGTAGAATTAAATTTAAAAATTGAGTAATATACATAAACATTCACACTAAAAATCAAATAAAGAATTTTTGAAGGTAGGCCGCTACTGCTCTAACAAATGATTTACGATGATAAGATCATAACATTCGAGTATGTTAAACACAGGTTTTCGTAACCGGAAAATCTTGTCTCGAACCGGTGTTTCACTTTACCGGTTTTGCCAGCCCTAAAACTTCCAACATTAAATTTATCTGATTAAAGTAAAGGGGTGAATTTGTTCCACATTGGTGTAGTCTATAAATTGAATATGTATTGGAAGTGTATTGGAAATGTACGCGATTACTGTAAGCGCGTTTACTGTACACGCGTTTGATTTGACTCTTATTTATGGACCAAAATCTAAAATGTAGATACATTTCTAGATGTGTATCTAGTTTTGTGAGGCCTAACAGCGAAAGCTAAACTGACAGTAAACAAAATGGTCCTTGTAGCAGTCATTACATAAAAGTGATGAATGGAGTTGGTAAAAGAAGGATGAATATAGACGGAATGCAGTCGAAATGTGATTTCTCAGACGAATGTGCACCAAAATGATGTGTGATAGATGTTGAATTCGTGAAGAAGGGAAAAAATGAAAGGCGGTGCAAAATGAGCGTTTTCGATTAAATTAATAATTTTTTGTTGAGATGGTCTTGTTTGAACACTTGGAACGCATGAGTGTGTAAATAAAGAAAAACAAATTTACCAGGCATCTGTGGTTGGTAATAGAAGCAGAGAAAGACAGGGAAAAATTTGGCATGATCAAGTTTTTTGAATAATATGAAAAATTTAAGGTCGGAAGTTGGAATAATCGACGGGTATGTATGAGGAGATGCATGAATGTGGAAGAGGCGAAGATTATTTATAAAAATAGAGTAATGCGGTGTTTTTTTTCTGCCTACCCCTGTAAGAAAGCAGCCTGATAGTGAGAAAAAAAAGGAATAACCTTCCATGAATCCAACATTCCGCCTCCGTAGTGTAATGGTCAGCATACTCGGCTACCGTTTTGGAGGTCCCGGGTTCGATTCCCAGGGGGGTTTAATAAATATAAGTGATTTTTTCACTCTAATATTTATTCAATATTACACTGGACTGGTACCTGAAGTGGAGGGCTGATCACCTTTCATTCATGTGTAAACGATCGAGATAACGAGAAGCAGTGCCCTATGCACCATTGGGGTGCGGTAAGGGTTTTAATTAAATGAATCCAACAAATCAATTATTTAAATTAACATAATCTTATTAATTATACATACGACACACCAATCACGTTTTAATTAAACGAAATGGGTTACGTATGATACGAAAATCGTTAGAGATTTCAATCATTCAGGCATACAAATTCGTAATCTTGTTCAATTAATAATTTATACTTTCACTCAGTAAAGTTCCTTATCCATAACAGAGAAGCTTGATAACGTTAATTTATATTAAGAACGTTTTGACTTGAACAACTCGCTGAAAAACGTAGAGCAAAACAGGTAACAAACTCAAAGTATTAACGTTAACTTAAGATATTTATTTTATACACGGAGAACACAATGGTTACGACTTTGAATGACTTTTTTTGCATTTTGAATAAAAAATGCAAAAAAAATGCATTTTGAATAAGAATGAAAATTAGTAAATTTGAGCGAACAGTAGATCTTCAACTATCCGGACCAATTTAGGAAGACAGGAAGAAAGGATGAGGAAAAATCCGAACAGGAAGAACTTTTAATTTTTGGTTTAGATTGACAGATAGCTTTTAATACATTTAAAATTTGGAGGGTAGAAAATGGTATTAATGATTTTTTGACAAGTAACGAAAAAAATATAATTAAAATGATAAACACTGCTAGTCACAGTAATCAAATTGTAACATTGATTCCAATGACTTGTATTTTCAAATTGTATTGTGCTTATCAAAGTTTGCTATTAGGTCACATACCAATAAAAAAAAATTATGGCATTCAATAAGCCATTTTTTTTTATTCTCTCACTTACGCCCGAAAATGGATATTTTTCATAAAATCTCGAAATTTCAAATATCTCAAAAACTACTTACGTTCGGCCATACATCGTCATACTTTAATTTCTTGCATTTGCATGCCCCTACCTTGTCTTGCTGGGAACTCATCAAGTTACCAATAACCAAGTATATATGTTGTAAGTATATATATATATATGTATATATATATATATATATATATATATATATATATATATATATATATATATATATATATATATATATATATATATATATATATATATATATATATATATATATATATATATATATATATATATATATATATATATATATATATATATATATATATATATATATATATATATAAATATATATATATATATATATAAATATATATATATATATATATATATATATATATATATATATATATATATATATATATATATATATATATATATATATATATATATATATATATATATATATATATATATATATATATATATATATATATATATATATATATATATATATATATATATATATATATATATATATATATATATATATATATATATATTTATATATATATATATATATAAATATATATATATATATATATATATATATATATATATATATATATATATTATATATATATATATATATATATATATATATATATATATATATATATATATATATATAAATATATATATTATATATATATATAAATATATATAAATATATATATTTATATATATATATATATATATATATATATATATATATATATATATAAATATATATATATATATATATACATATATATATATATATATATATATATATATATATATATATATATATATACATATATATATATATATATATATATATATATATATATATATTTATATATATATATTTATATATATATATATATATATATATATATATATATTTATATATATATATATATATATATATATATATATATATATATATATATATATATATATATATATATATATATATATATATATATATATATATATATATATATATTATATATATACATATATATATATATATATATATATATATATATATATATATATATATATATATATATATATATATATATATATATATATATATATATATATATATATATATATATATATATATATATTTATATATATATATATATATATATATTTTTTTTATTTTTTTTTTTATTCATTTAATATATTTACATTTTTATTTATAACATAATAACATTTGAATCATTTATACATATATATATATATTTATATATATATATATATATATATATTTATATATATAAATATATATATATATATATATATATATATATATATATATATATATATATATATATATATATATATATATATATATATATATATATATATATATATATATATATATATATATATATATATATATATATATATATATATATATATATATTTATATGTATATATATATGTATATATATATATACGAATATATTTATTTTTAATTTTTTTTATTCACACATTCATTTGCATTTCAAGCGATGAAAACTATTTATTTATTTATAATTTAGCCATCTTAATTCATGTAGTATAAACACATTTTTCGTTATTTCGTGCAGTGGACGAAATCCCGGGATATTTTCTCGGTTCAACCGAGATTTACAAGGAAATCCACTTATCCCTCACTCTAATAAACTAAAGTAAGCCACTATGGTGCTACAAAACTAAAGCAGACTAACAATGCTTTATTGCGCTTCATTAACTATTCTTTCCAGTTGAATTACAACGAAAATAACGAAGGAAAAATACTTTTTTTTCCAAAAAACATGAAATATAAAATCAATAATGACAAAATAATGTTGAAAAATGCTGTAATATTATATTATTATTTATTTAACTTTGACTTTTTAGAATGACATGACATAAAATGACTACCACGATACACGATTTACACACAACGAAGGTTTGATAGTGTATTAAAAAATGTATACAAAAAGAACTCCACCGACAAGACACACAAGATGGCTTTTGGTGGGTCTCTGGAAAAAAAATGTTTTAAATTGTGATTTAAATAAATGTATACAATTTATGTTAATAAAAAAATTTAAAAATAATTAAAACTTAACTTTGTTTTAAAATCACAAAACATATTTTACTTTAACTTGATTATAATATCTACCGGTTTCGAAGCTAACTGCTTCAAATTTTAATTAGAAAATCACAAAGTCAAAGCTTCAAATATAAATTATAAAAAATGAAAACTTATACAATACCACGTAATGAGTTTTATTTCATTACACATGACTAGTTCCGAAAATATCTGTAGTTTTCAAAACTAGTGTGTAATGAAGTAAAACTAATTAAATTGTATTAAACAAGTGTTTATTTTAATAAAAAACCTCTTAGACCAGTTGAAGATTTGATTGAAATTGTTTTAAAGTGTGCCCATCAAGTGGTATTACACAAAATAAACGATTAATGGATAAGGAGAGTGTTATATTACTATACCACAAAGTTACCAGTGCTTTTAACATACAAAATTTATATCACTTAAAAAAAACAGGTTTTATATTAAGTTTAGTTCAGTTTGGTGCCGAAAAAAACCATCCAATCTTTCCATTTTTTTCGGATGTTCGTACTTATCATTTTTTGTTATTGTAAATAATCATATTAAATATATTTACAATATTTTAACTGAATTCAAGTCTTTGTTCTCAAATCTGGGTTCGACTTCACACAAGGGTTATAAAGAGAGGTTTCCTACATCGCTCACTCCTTTCAAGTACGTCATAAATAAAAAAAAACTTGATTTTTCAGGAGAACGTTTTTAAAGTTTAAAAATTTAATACAATGCATTAAAAATAAATATCAAGCCTCTTATTGAACTCTTTACTGTGCAACAGATCTTTTTAGGTAAAACCTGATGGTTTTTTCTCCATTTCAAAACATTTAGTTTATTTTAAAAAATAAATAAACAATACATTTTCTTCAAAATGCAAAAACAACAACAAAATGTAAATATTAAATTAAAAATATGCCGCTTTTGCTGGAATATAGTACATTTTCTGGGCATTCCGAAAACACGCACAACTGAAAATTGACGATTTTTGATTTATGACGTTCTCGAAAGGGGTGAGCGATATGGCATAATATTTTACGAAAATGGAGCTATAAAAGTTACCCAAAATTTACTCGATATGTATAATATTCATCTTCAGTAAAATACACCAAATATTCGGTTATAATTTAGCAAATAAATACTCTAATTAACCTTCATTTCGCTCGTCTGTAATTCCCGGCAAAATTAATTCACTGTAAATATTACATTTTCATATCTCCCATCATTGCAAGACAGCTCTACTTAACCATAATGAGATATTCCTTGTTCGGAGGGCTGACATTGTGTTTCCGGAATGCCACCTCGGGATTCGGAATATTTCCGCTACATTCCGTAATACCACAGCTAGAAAGACCGTGTTACTATGCGTCCTACACGATACGGCAGGAAGAAGGATCCATACTTACTACAGACCGGAAGATGCCTTGCGGCCATTTTCATACCAGCGAAACTAAACCATTTTCCGCTGAAATTAACTGGAATCTTGCGCGAAACATGTAATGTTAAAGGCGAAGGATGATTTTACTGTTTTCTGATGTAAAACTTGTTATACGTAATACAAATTCGACAGTACTTTTATGTTTAAATAATATTATCTGTTGTTAAACTTGATACATGTAATATAAATACGACAGTATCTGTTGGTTCAAATACTATTTTTGTTGGCAAACTTGTTACATGTAATGCAAGCATGACAGTACCTATTGGTTTAAATACTTTTTTTTGCTTTTAAACTTGTAACGTGTTTTACAAACTCGACAGTAACTATTGGTTTAAATATAAAATAAACCAAACAAAATATCGTATTTTTTTTAATAACCTAACGTCCAAGTGATTCTGAAATCTAGCTACGGCTTATGCAACACCGTTTATCATGTCCCTACTCAGGCTTCAACTTTATTCAAGTTCATAGCCTTTGCCTACTTGTGAGTGGATTTACTCTTTATGTTTAAAGTTACTATAATTTCATGTAATTCATGAGTGAAAATTCTAGGCAAAAACACTCGCACAAAAGATCGGTAGTGTAAAGGCGAAGGGTATATCTGTCTCAGACCAAATTTTACAGGAGAACAAAAACGAACTTGTGAAATTAAATAACTCATTTGTTATATGTGTATTTGCATGTACATATCTCAATAAAACTAAATAAGTATTGCAACTACAGTTATATACATTTGCCAGATTATGAAATACACTATTTTAGACATTTTGTGGGACAAACTTAGAAAATTAAAAAATTGACAGATATACCCTTTGCCATTACACTACCGAGACAAACTGTAAGTTCACAAAAAAAAATCCTGCTAACAACCCTAATGAATTGAAATAAAGCATGGAGTTGAAAAAAGAAAGAATGAAAGTAGACGGCTTTTACTTAAATTTTCCTTTGGTTTAAATTGGTTTTAAAAAAATCATACTTTTTAATACAATTAGTTTTTTTACACTTTTTTTTACTTTTTACACTTTTTTTTTTACTTGTATAATATATTTTTTCAATCTAGTTTTATTCCATTTTTTTCTTCAATGGAAAAAAATTGAACATCGTAATTTTATTAATTCTCGCAAGAAAGGGATTCCAAGAATTATCATAATATAACAAAATACTGGTAAATTAAAACAATTCATTTAAAAGTGGTAATCAGTTTTAAATGAATATAACATGACTTCCGCTTTGAATCGTTTCTATTTTACTTCAAGCTCTAAAAAAACTACACGCATCTCCTTAACCGGAACAAAGATATGAATATCTTTTTATATTTAAAGAGAAATATTTGTGTTTTAATAACATACAAAAATACTTAAATTTCATTTTCAATTTCGATTTAATTATTTACAATGAATACACACATTACAAACTTAAATTTAATGCGTATACATTAAAAAACATTAAAATCGAAAATATGCAAGAATACTATTGCTAAAATTGTAGAAGAATCCAGCTTCGGAAAACTCCTTCAGACACATGGAACAGATCAATATCCAATGAGATATTGTTCAACATAGCGGTAGCTCTTCCTACAGGCATAACCATCGGCAGATTGGTCCTGTGTATAGGAATATGAAACAATCTATGCTGACGCTGTCTTAGGTAACTATTGAGAACATACAAACCAATGCTCCGGATAATTTCAGGA
The DNA here is from genome assembly GCF_059751285.1 of Brachycentrus maculatus. Lineage (NCBI taxonomy): Eukaryota > Metazoa > Arthropoda > Insecta > Trichoptera > Brachycentridae > Brachycentrus > Brachycentrus maculatus. The sequence goes on from NW_028281247.1 coordinate 45,736, forward strand.
TTATCGATCATACCGCGCAACAATCGATAAAAATGCGTAATCAAATACACATTCCTTCTAGTCTTGTAGCCAAGCATACCTTGGAGAAACTCGGTCGAGTGGAACCAAGGATAATAGCCATACTCTCTCATGTAAAGATACCTCAGAAACTTCTTTCGGACTTTCTCTTCCATAAAAGAGTACTTCAGCTCGTGTGGCCCCCAAATTATCGAGCCACCCACTTCGCACCAAGAAGTTATAAATAGTACTATTTTATACTATTTCTGTGAGCCGAAGCGGCTCATTAATAGAAATAGGTATCAAATTGTGGTGAGTGAGTTCGAACCGAGAAACCCTGACTCAAGAGTCCGCGACACTAACGGGACCACAACCCGACACATTTTATACATATTCAATTAGATGGATGAAATTTTGTAAGACCAAAGTGATTATTAAAATGTGGTTTTTCTTTTTAATGATTGCAGTGAATTTTGTATGGAGCGAGCGATGCTTTGCAGGATGGCTTCACTTAGTTATAGATGTTTATGTTTTAGGTTTATCAACCCTTCCTGAGTTAAAACGTAAAATTTGGGGTAACTCATCAAGCTCCATTGTTGAAGTTATACAAAGTTTGGCGTAATTCATATTTTGGTTGATGTAAATTCTGACAAAATATTAAACATAATATATATTGTAATTTTTTTTTACATCTTTCTAGGCCTTTTGTAAAAGTGGTATGTTTGTATGGTTTATATATATAAGAACTGATATTTATTATTAAATATTACATTCATTGACACATATAATTCTAGCTTATTTCTCGATTTGGTCATAACTTTGTGGAATAAGATGACGATTTAAATACAAATGTTATAGTCGTAAATTCTGACAAAATAATAATAATCATAATAATAAAACCCTTATCCGCACCCCAATGGTGCATAGGGCACTGTGTCATATAAACGCAGTGTTATCTTGATCGTTTACACATGAAGGAAAGGTGATCAGCCCTCCGCTTCAGGTACCAGTCCATGCTAATATTGAATAAATATTACAGTGAAAAAAATCACTTACATTTATTTTACCCCCCGTGGGAATCGAACCCGGGACCTCCAGAACGGTAGCCTAGCGTGCTGACCATTACACTACGGAGGCGGACAAAAATTCTGACAAAATAATAAACGTAAATCACGACTAGTTTCAGATGCTTCATGATGATTGCAGATGCTTCCATCTACGTGCAGAAATATAAACGTTGTGGAATATCATGACGATTAAAATTTAAAAAAAATAAAACACCTGCAAAATATTGAGATTATTAATTTAAACACAACTGGTTTCGAAAACCATAAATGTTCAATCTACTTCAGTAAACTACAAAATCAACGAGTGAAAAAAACATCTTTTTGTATTTTCAACTGTTTATGAGAAAATTTAGAATTCTCGAACTAGTCGTGTTTACATTAATAAACTCGAAAGTGCTTTATTTTTTTTTTTAGTTTTAGTAAAAATTAATTCATGTAAAATAATCCACCGTCAACTCGCCTATGTAGGTATAGTATAATATGGTTTCGGCACATACCACTTTTTATATATAAACCGATATCAATCGATAAACTTTTAAGCTTTTTAAAAATATTCCCATTGTGATTCCTTTACCGACTTTCTCTCTCTTTTAAAGAATAATCATAATAAAAAAATAGTTTTATATAAACAGGAGAACGTAGTTATTTCATTTTAAACTTTATAAAATTAAACAACATTGTTTTAACCACTTTCTTATATTAAAACAAAGTTTTTTTAATTTTATAAAGTTTATAAAATGTGCCACAAAGTATCTGCGAAAACATTCAAGAAAAAATACAATATTTTAGTCTTTATTTAACCTGATGGTTGATGAAATGTAATTTTTAAACCGGTAGTGATGAAGTAGTATTTTAAGTGGTATTACATAAAGTGAACGATGAATTATAAGAAGTGTTATATAACCAAAACAAATACCAAATTTATTATCAGTAAGATTGTCTCTTCTCCCTCAAATGATATCATTCTCTCTTTAATGATATCATTATGACTCTCTAATGATAGCAAGTCCTAAGATTCAACTCACATATCGCTCACTCCTTTCAAGAACGTCATAAATCAAAAATTGACAATTTTCAGTCAGTCAAGTCTTCGGAATGCCCAGAAAATGTACTATATCCCAGCAAAAGAGGCATATTTTTAACTTAATATATACCTGCTACAGGGCATGAAATGTTGTTTTTGCTTTTTGAAGAAAAGGTATAGTTTAATTTTTTTTTTAAATATACCGAATATTTTTCAAATGGAGAAAAAACCTTCGGGTTTTACCTAAAAAGGTCTGTTGCATAGTAAAAAGTTCAATAAGTGGCTTGATGTTTATTTTTAATACATTGTGTTATATTTTTAAGCTTTATAAACGTTCTCCTGAAAAATTAAGGTTTTTGATTTATGACGTTCTTGAAAGGAGTGAGCGATATATATATAAGTTGAATCTAAGGACTTGCTCCAGTATAATTCTGATGCACAAATTATTGGGTTGATGCAAAAGTTTTGACCGTTTTTTACATATAATTTTTTTAATTTTTTTTTTAATATGTATTATTTATTTAATAAATTATTTTATTTCCATCAGTTCTTATAACCTTCTCCCATCTTTCTATCAGCTTATTAATACCAGTAGTAAAAAATTCCGTGGATTTTGATGCGAAAAATGAAGTAAGGGATGTTTTTACCTGCTCTATTGTATAATTTTTTTCATCATTTAATTTTTTTTGCAGTGATCGGAATAAATGAAAATCAGAAAGAGCAAGATCTGGAGAATACGGTGGATGCTTGATAACATCTCAATTTAAATCATTTAGCTTGTGTTGGATCATCATAGCCACATGTGGTCGCGCGTTGTCGTGATGAAACACTACCCCTTTTCTTTTTACCAATTCTGGTCTATCCTTTTGAAGTTCCATGTTCAATTTAGATAATTGCTGACAATATCGTTCTACTGTACTTGTCTGATCGTGTTCCAAGAGTTCAAAATACACAATACCCTTATCATCCCGCCAAACACAAAGTTTAAATTTTTTTATGGATTTCGGCCTTCGAAGTTGTTAATGGGGCTTGTTCAGGTATAGCCCAATGTCCTTTTCTTGTCACGTTGTTGTACACGACCCACTTCTCATCTCCCGTCACCAAACGATGCAAAAAAGGTTCATGTTTTTGTCTCGCACTCAAAGCAACGCACGTTGAAACACGATCCAATAAATTGGCAGCCGACAATTGATGAGGTATCCAAACGTCGTACCGCGAAACCATTTCCATACGCTTCAAATGTCTTAATACGGTTGTTTGGTTGACTCCCATCATTGACACAATCTCCCTGATGATTAGACGTGGATTGGTGTCAATTATGACTTTAAACTTGTCGTCATCAGACTTCAATGCCCGCTCGGTACGTGGTTTATTAATGAGTGAAAAATCTCAAGATCGGAATTTTGTAAACCATCTTCGTACCTGTCGAACTTTGATGACATCTGCTCCATACACTTCACAAATGTTTTTGGTTGCCACACTCGCGGTATTGTCTTTACGGAATTCATAAAGTAAACAATGACGTAAATGCACTTTATCGAGCGACATTTTGAAAAAATACAAGGGGTCATTACTGTACTCTGGCTAGGCCAAAACTGAATTGAAAGTAGAGGAAAAGCATCCTTTATACAATGGAATCATAAAAAAGAAGATATTTTTCATAATTTTAGAAAAAAAATTTTTTTTACCTGGGATCATAAAAAACGGTCATAACTTTTGCATCAACCCAATAGCACTTCGAGTTTAATCAAGCTAGATTTTCATGCCGCATTAAACGCTACATGCTAAGTTTCGAATAATAATAAATCTCATTCTAATATCTTAGCTAAGAAGTAATTCCAGACGTTACTAAGTTAGAGAATGAGCTTGGATACCTGTAACTTTAAAGCAAGTTAAACACCGAACATGCAAGTAACGTCTCCTTCACCGTGTTACCAAGACTTGTTCAAGACATTCACTAACTAAAGCATAACATGATTAAACTCCATATATAAATTGGTTAGAGAATAAAACATTTTAGTACATTTAGCTACATAACTCAATTTCAATCTTAATAAAATATATTGTTTAGGTGTCTCAACTGAGATAATCTATTTATCGTATTTATAAAATGACAAATCGCTAACTCCTTTCAACAACGTTATATATCAACAATTTTCAGCTGTCCATGTTTTCGGAATGCCCAGAAAATGTTCTATATCCCAGCTAAAGCGGCATATTTCGACTTCATATTTACCCGCTTCAGGGCAGAAAGAGTTGTTTTTGCATTTCCAAGAAAATGTATTGTTTAATTTAAATTTAACATAAATTTAAAAATTTTCAAATGGGGAAAAAACCTTCAGGTTTTACCTTAAAAGATCTGTTGCACAGTAAAAAGTTTAATAAGTGTCTTGATATTTACTTTCAATACACTTTATTATATTTTATGACTTTAAAAACGATCTCCTGAAAAATCAAGTTTTTTTTATAAAAGACGTCGTTGAAAAGAGTGAGCGATATGCATAAAAATATTAAAATAAACTTTAACTTAATACAGTATTATTTAAATATTTTGTACCTTTCAAAATGAAAATGAGTATGGAAAATTTACCTCGGCTTAAATTTACCCATGATTGACAGCCACACTACAAAAATTTATATTTATGCTTTTAAGATATATTTATGCTACAATTAAAAACATCTTGTGCACGATTTTTCAAATGGTTGGTTTATCTTATTTTATTTTTATTTTACTAAAGAGAAATATTTGTGTTTTTATTATTTACACAAATATTTTAATTTCAAACGTTCATGATTTTTTTTTATAAAAAGGGAATTTTTTATGCATTGTTTTTATTATTTACAAAAATACTTCAATTTTATACTATTTCTGTGAGCCTAAGCGGCTCATTATTAGAAAAAAGGTATCAAATTGTGGTACAGTGGAAACAATCCAAGAAACTCTGACTTAAGAGTCCGCGACACTAACCACGGGACGGCTTAGGCTCACAGAAATAGTATGAAATTGAAGTATTTTTGTATAAAGTTAAAACACGAATATTTCTCTTTTCTTAAAAAAGACAAAAAAAGACGAAATAAAATACATGAATTGACAATTTACATAAATCACAACTGCATAGAAGGAAAAACATATTTTTTCTAGGAATTAATTCCATATAAAAAAATCGATGTTAAATGATGACCGGAACATTAACGACTAATAAATGGGTTAATTTAAAAAACATGTAAATAATTACATTTTAAGTGTGTCCATACACTTGTTCACGAAATCTGGATAATCTCCAATTTGAATAATTTGAAGAATTTGAGTAGTGTGGTTGTCAATAATGCGTAGAATTGGTGAATGTTTCATGTGTGTGAAGTGATCACTTAAACCAGCATGTGACGGTCGTCAGCCCCGTAAATGCCCAGACTTCCATAATCTTCTTCATCTTTGATGAGATGTCAAAAAATAATATTTGTAAATGTTTTAACATATATATTTGCATATTTGTGTGCGTATATATGTGTTTGTATACATGTAATTTTATATTTACCATATACCATATATTTACTACCATATGTCACATCATTTCATTTTGTGATATTTATATTTGTATTTTTTCATTCTTACCTTTTATAATTTATGAACCGTATGAATTTTTGCGGTTTGAATGTATGTATGTATAAATTTGAAAAATTATAAAAAAAATTGAGATATTTGAGACATATTACGTTTTCTTACGAATGGTCATTCGTAAGAAAACATGGTATGATATGACATCCTTAGATACGCCACTGAGCTTTGGAAACGTAAATAAGATGTTTCGAACTTGCTTCCGACACGAGCTTGGTCTAAGCATGCATTGCATTGTCTTAGGGAAACTTTGAGTACATTTGCATAATGTTACCACAAGATCTAGGGAGCTTTGTGTACAAAGCACCACATGCATATGAGGTCAATTGGACCATTTGCTTTACCCAATACAAAGCTCAATAAAATATCATCATACAGGAGAAAATGACCAAGTGCATTTTTTACCAAAACTTGATTATTGATATATCTTACTAGCTTAATATTGCCCTGAAAAAAATCTAAAGTGATTTTAAACTTGGATGTATAATATGTTGACTTGTTAAAAATGACTATTGATGTTTATTTTCCTGCCAAACACAAGTGATTTAAATAGCCCTCCTGAACATTTTACGTTTTGTTAGTTGGTCGCTTTTTCCTATACGACTACGATATATATAAAAAAAATACTACGGAAAAATTCCTGACTTTCAGTGTAAAAAATTGATTTTCGAACAACAATAAAAAGTGAAATTTTTTATGCTTTTTGTTTTTAATTTTTTGTTTTGTATAAGAAGTTTTGAGCATAAAAAGGAAAAAATATACATTGGGAATGAAAGTAAACTGGTAAGTACTGATGTCGAAATATACGATTTGCAGTCAGATTGAATCTCGGCAGTACCTATCTTCAAGTCTGTTTTATAGGAAGTTACTAGCAGTACCGTCAAGTCTGCTTTATAGGAACGTACTACGTTACTGACTCCAAAGCTTAAGGCAATACAAACCTTTCACAAATAAACTCGCTTCAAAGCAATGCTTAAAAGAATCGACAAAATCTCCAAGATGTTCAAACTTTTTTTCAAATTAAAATAAGTCTATTTTTTTTAGCTACGGTAAGTACAAAAAATGCATACGTTTTTGTAAAAATATAAATGTAAAGTAATTTATCGATTGCTTAGAGACTTTATCGCAAGGCTGATTACAAATACGCAACCATTTTTATCTTTCTTTAGTTGTTATAGACGAAACAATGTTTGCGCTTACGTAATTACAATCTGAATTTTTATAATTCGTCAAATTGAATAAATATGGTTCTGTAACTATTTTTTTTAGTAAAAAGCTTAAAATGAAGTGAGTTCCGGGACCTTTAAAAAAAAACCTTGAACACTAGTTTCGGAAGCTTAGCTTCCATCTTCAGGTCTCAATAATAACATAAACATAATAAATTAAATAACTGTTTTATAAATAAGGAGATAATTTTTCATTTTGTTATCAATTTTGTGTTTTTTCTATTGTTTTTATATTTTAAGGTTATTTTATTTTGGTTTATTTATTAAATTTATGTATAAAATAAGATTATTTATTTGTGAGTTTATTAAGTTATAAAAAAAATCGTGTTTTTGTAAAGAAAGTGAGATTCAACGTTATTGTTCCATAAATCAGAGTTTTTCAAGGAACATGGAATAATTAAATATTTTTTATCTCAAATATTTGTAAACTTGTAAATAAATCTGTAATGCATGAAATTTATTTTTTTAAAAATATGCCTCATTTTTCTATGAATATACCTATTATCATAAAATGTCTCTAAAAAAAGCTCCTTTTAATTCTGAGAAATGTTTTTTTTTGAAAAGTATAACTTATGAATAGTGTTAGACTTTTCAATACACTTTTCAGGTTTAAAAAGCTGTGATCTATTTATTTTTACAGCTGCAAAGTTAGTAGGAATCCAGGAAACAGTTGGAAAGGGAAATGCATTTTGAAATGCATTCGACAACAGGTGTCACAAGGGAAGAAAATAAAAGTGCCGTGAGCGCAGCAAGTGATTCCTGAAGGAATTATTTCAATGCCTTTCAGTGATTCAGGACTTGAGAATGTAAAAACACTGAAACCAATGTTCGAAAATATCTGAGGAATCCTTTATATATATTACAAGTTTGATTTAAATATTCCGAAAACTGAAAGTAAAAAATGTTTTTTTAATTTTCAGAAATTCCTAACAAAACCTTCGGAGGCTTTTATATGGGTACAAAAGTAAGAAAAAGGAAGGTTGATGTGATAAATATTCCACAAACCCCTAGACCAATTGAATATAAATACTTCTTTAATTCATTTTTCAACTGACAGGAATTAAACCAATCTTCTCTACAGACATAAATCGCATCCAATTATTCATTCACATTAGTTATTTTAAACAAATAATTTATTATTTTAAACTTGTTTTACAGAATATATGTACACTGGCTTATTGAAACAAAGCAATCTCTTTCAACTAACCAAAAAAATGAGTGAGGAAGTATTTTACTAAAATGTCGCTTAGTAATTCATATTTTTTAAATATGTTAACATGTATTTTTATATTGTTTATAATATTCTATTATCACATATATCTGCAAACTCCATCTCATGGAATAAATATAGTTATAAGCATATTTAGTTACATTTCTTAAAGGATTCATTTAAATTAGTATCTGGTACACAAACTACAAGGTTTGGTTAAGGTAAACAACACTGATAACCGTACCAATATCTTTTCTTCTTTTCTATTTTTTCCTATCTTTTTTTGAAGCTACCTTTTGATATTAACATTTTTAACGATTTTTAAATTACCTTCATATTTTATATCGAAATGTAAAATATAATGTATTTGACGGCTCATCACATATTCTAAACTAAAGTTCGTAATAAGTATTTACTTAGCTTCACATTCGTATTTTATCAAATGTTTCAATCGATTGAAATAAATAATATTAAAAGTTTGTTTCATCTCCTATAATTCAATTTGTTTAATTGGTTTGATTTTGGCCGTAGAGTGATGATATATTTGGTATCATAATATTTGTCGGTACTACAGAATTGATGATAATACAGAATTGCATTCACTTACGGTTTGATTTAGTTAATTTACAGCTACTGGATCATTTTGTTGCATACCTGGAACCAAAGAAAAAAAAACATTCAATACATTTTGTTTTAAAATAAAAGTAAAAATATTTTCTTTTACTCGAATAAAATGTTTGAAGAAGATAAATAGTGGAAAAATAGAAAATGGGGTTTTAAAAAATATTACGACCTTCATTGGCCATGAAAACGGTCAACTATAGCCAATTTTTTTTTCTCAAATAAAATATCGCCAAGAAAATATTTTCAAATGTTCACGTAAATCTTATTAATAAAAATCTAATAACACTAACAGAAACAGAAATTTCATTGAATCAATAACCGAAAAACGCCGAAAATCGGTTTACCAAAAGGAACTAATTTTTACAAAATCTCTGGCAAGTTTTGTACTTGATATAGAAGGCACTGGATAAAGCTTATCTAAGACAGGTCCAACATTTAAACGTCTGTAACAAATATGACACGTAATTATAACTTTTAAAACAGTACTTAATTTTAATGTATCATATATTTATTTTATGAGGCTATTAATGAAACTTGTTTTTGAAACATTAAGGTAATAAATTATTTCGATTTTGAAATAAACAAGAGTTATCTTTGTATACAAGCGATATATATATATATATATATATATATATATATATATATATATATATATATATATATATATATATATATATATATATATATATATATATATATATATATATATATATATATATATATATATATATATATATATATATATATATATATATATATATATATATATATATATATATATATATATATATATATATATATATATATATATATATATATATATATATATATATATATATATATATATATATATATATATATATATATATATATATATATATATATATATATATATATATATATTTATATTCGTAATATATAACACTTGTTTTTTTTTGCTTCCATCTTCAGGTCTAAATAATAATTTGAACATAATAAATAAAAACATTTTTTTAAACAACGAGAGAGGTAAGTAAAGGAGAGGGGGATTATTCAAGGGGTGGAGTTTAAAAAAAAAAAAAAAAATGGAAAGCATAAATTTTCCATCGCAATCTCCACACGAAATTTCATAAATACCACATTTTTGTAATAAATCTATTTTTGAATTTGAGCTATCGAGGATTTTATTTAAAGTATTATTTGTACAATATACTGTTGGATATGGGAGGGTAAGATTTTTGAAATATTTTTAGTTATTTTTAGTTAAACAAAACAAGACATTCAAAGGAAGATCAAAAAAATCATGGATGCTACAGAAAGGAAAGACGATCCAAAGGCATGGCCTAGGTAACGTTGTCTACGATAAAAGGGCCAACCTTCCAAATGCTAACTTTGTTGAGATGTCAAAAAGTTTTTGCTGAAAATAAAAATAAAAATCAAATCCATTTCACTTAGCATTTTCATGAAAGGTTCGACGGGTTTCATAACTTATGTACATAAATAGCATTACACGCTTTCTATTATAATATTTTGCATGCTGATACCATCAAAATGTCGGTAGGAAATGAGTTCATAATTTCTTCTAACGTAAATTACTCCATTTAAGCGCCAATAAACCATAAGGGTTTTACATTTAACGTTCATAATAAATTGTTTTTCCTTCAGTATTGTTATTTAAATAATAATAAATATTAATTTCTACCAGATGTGGTTTCCGTACAAAATTACTATAGCTAGTTTAAACATGAAATATAAGACCACTCTGATTAATGGTACGATTCGCTGTTTATTTTCGATACAAATTGCTCGGCTGCCATAAATTTTATTTAGTCAATAATTCCAAATCCGTCCAAAATATAGCGTATTTTTAGTTAAAATCAATTAACTTAAATGAAATAACATATATTATGTTTTGACATTTCATCTAAGATGAAGAAGAATATGGAAGTCTGGGCATTTACGGGGCTGACAACCGTCATAGGCTGGTTTAAGTGATCACTTTACACACGTGTAACATTCACCAATTCTACACATTATTGACAACCACACTACTCAAATTCTTGGAAATTCTGTATAAATGAACCAATTTAGAATCTTTGTTCTTAAATCACTAGAACTTCACTAGAGACATCTATTGGTGAGATGTAAAGAAGCTTTTTACTAAGCAGAAACTCTTATATTAGTATGTGAGGTCCGAATCCTGGATTATAATCACACACATGAGAAACGCGAGAAAATACCATTTTCATTTTTATTATTTAAGCTTATAATTTGACCAGACAATTTATTTACAACATTTTGAGTGTGTCCAAAAACTTGTTCACAAAATCTGGATTATCTCCAATTACAGGAGTTATTTAAAATAACTCCTGTAATTGGAGATAATCCAGATTTTGTGAACAAGTATTTGGACACACTCAAAATGTTGGAAATAACATATTTTTACTGACAAAATTTTAGGCGTGTCCAAATTCTTGGTCACATAACTGGGTGTTATTCCTTTTGGAGCTATTTTAAGATTTTTACATGTTAACATAGAAAAAGGAGAATTATTCTTCATCTATGTTGAGATGTCACAATGCGAAAACCTATGTGGAGAATCCAACATTTGTGAACACGGATTTGAACACATCCAAAATGTTGCTAAAAAATAAATTATAAGCTTTAGTGTCGGGTTTTGGTCCCGTGTCGCGGACTTAGTTCTCAAAACACACATGGTTCTCTTTTTTTAAATAAAAATTATGCATCACGTTTTCAGGGTCCCTGTATGTAAAGTAATTCGAAAAGGATCTATCATATGTAACAAAAAAAACTCTGTTAAATAAAAAGCTTGCTCAAATCAACCATTAATGCTGCCGTGATCTCATACATATAGCGAAGTCTGAATTATATGAGTTAAATTCGAGTGGTGTGATTATAAATTATGTCTAGAATAGTGAATGTTACACTGTATACAGTGATCATTTAAACCAGCATATAGTAGGTCGTAAGCCCTGTAAATACCCAGACTACTCTTTTATATTTTTTTAAATTTATATATAATTAATATTTGTGAATATGTTAATGCTAAATTAATATATTCACATATTAATTAAGCATAAATTTAATGGAATAATATTTAAATTTATAAAAAAACAATTTCAATTTCAATAAATTATTTGAGCACAATTTTTTAGTTTATAAATTGAAACTTATTAGCTTATTTCAAAGAACTGTAGATTTTCTCGAAACTAATTGTGTTTACATTAGTAAAAAAAAAATAAGTGTTCTGAAATAATTGATATTTTTATGGTGATAATCTAACATTAATTTTCATCCAACTTCATGGCAAACCTTTAGTATTTTTTTGAAATCATTTTATATTTTTTTTTTTACACAAATGTTTTTAAAAATAGACAAACCAAAAAAACTGGAGCCTGGAATTTCAATGACGGTTAAGCAACACACGTTTACTTTTGGCGTTATCTTGCACACATAACCGTTCTCTGCACAGATTTTGACTTATAAAACATACGTTTTGGAACTAAAATTGCGAAACTAAGCCGTAAAAGAAGAAAATAAATTACTTAAGGCCCAACTTTGAGGAAGGTTACAAGACGAATTACTTATTCTCGAGAGTTTTTAGATATTCTATCTTATATGCTCTTGTAATATTTGAGCCGTTCTGTTCCAAGGATGAAAGTAGACTGAATGCAGTCGAAATGCGATCTCTCAGAAGAATGTGCGACAAAACGATGTTTGATAGATGTCCCAATAGTGAAATAAGGAAGGAATGCAAAGCTGAGATAAGAATTATCGATAAAATTAAGAAAGGTGTGTTGAGATGGTTTGGACATGTAAAACGAATGAGTGAGGTAGGAACGGTAAAACTAATTTGTGAAGCGAATGTCAGTGGGAAAAAAAGCAGAGGAAGACCGAGAAAAACATGGCACCTTCAGGTATGCCAAATACTTGAAAGTGGTCAGGTTAGGAGTCGTATCAATTGGCGGGTATATATGAGGAGATGCATGAACGTGGAAGAGGCGAAGAATGTTTGCAAGAACAGAGTAGTGTGGCGCTCTATTCTCTATGCCTACCCCTGCGGGGAAGCGGTGTGATGGTTAGTTAGTTAGTTAGTTAGTTCTGTTCCAAATTTCTCTTGTTTTTTTTAAAGAAAAAACACTTATCACAACAAAAACAAAAATTTTAATCATATCTTTGTCCTTATTATCTTATCGATACAAATACAGCACTAAAGCTAGTTCAACTAAACTTTACCTAAACTAACCTAACTTTTACATTATCCATTTATTAAACCATATTCGCATCGACCCAATCATACAGTATCGAACGGATCAATTGAAAAAAACTTTTTTTTCGTATTTTCAACACCCTCTAAAAAATGTTTTGGGGGTGTAACTCGTATTATATATATACCAGGGTTGGATCTTTTAGTGACTAACATGATGAATAGCGAGAAGTTTCTTGAGCTTATTTATGACTATTAGTTTCGGAAGCTAAGCTTCCATCTTCGCGTCTACATAATAATTTAAACGTAATAAATAAAAACATTTTTATAAATAAGGAGAGGGGTGAGTAAAGGAGAGGGGGATTATTCAAGGGGTGGAGTTTAAAAATAAAAGAAAAATGGAAAGCATATATTTTCCATCGCAATCTTTACACGAAAATTCATTAATACTACATTTTTGTAAGAAACTAAACTTTAACTAAACTAACCTAACTATTACATTATCCATTTATTTGACCATATTCGCATCGATCCAATCATACAGTATCGAACGGATCAATTGAAAAAAACTTTTTTTTCGTATTTTCAACACCCTCTAAAAAATGTTTTGGGGGTGTAACTCGTATTATAGACCAGGGTTGGATCTTTCAGTGACTAATACGATGAATAGCGAGAAGTTTCACCCAATTCTACTGGAAAAGATACTACCCGAGATACAAAAACGAAGGTCAAATGGTTATGGAATATTTCAGCAGGATTTAACTCCTTGCCATAAATCCAAAAAAAAATTGAAAATTTTCACAAAAAATAATGAACTGTGTTAGACTGGTCAAGAATTTTGCCAGACATAAACCTTATTGAAAATCTATCGGCAATCTGTAAGAATCGGCTCTCCAAAATTGATTGCACTACGGTGAAAAAGCTCATTTTGTCCATAATTCAGGTATGGTATCGAGACGAAAAAATGGCATCCACGTGCCAAAACCTTACAGAATTGATGCCAAGAAGAGTAAAATCTTTGATTGAGCCCAAATAAGGTCATTATAAATATTATTTTGTGCCATAACTAATAAAAAAAAGATTTTACAAAACTTTTTACGAAAATACAACAAAAAAAGGTTTGTTTTAATTAATCTGTTCGATACACCACTTAACTATGCTAATTGACATTTCAGAAGACTGCAAAATTTTACTTTGAGCTCTCTCAAATTCTTATAATAATGTTTAAATGTAGTATTACACAAAGTGAACAATAAATGATAAGAATAAAGTTATTTTGTATTACCACAAAGTAAACTATGCTTTTAATGTACAAAAAATATCGGTTGGGTTATCATATACTGGGTTTACTGGCAAAAAGCGTTAGCTTTTCCCTGTTATTATTATAATCCCTGTTATTTAAAACGTTAAGTCTGAATAAAATACCCGTTATCAAACTTAAAGATGAAAATGAAACCACAGAAATATGATATTTCAATTATTTTTTGACATCTCATCAAAGATGAATAACGAATATGGAAGTCTGGGCTTTTACGGGGCTGACGACCGTCATAGGTTGGTTTGAGTGATCACTTTACACACGTGTATTCTACCCATTATTGACAATCACACTACTCAAATTCTTGGAAGTTCTATAATTGTTTTTGAATCACTAGAACTTCACAAGAGATGAAAAGAAGCTTTTTATTGAGCAGAAACTCTGGATTATAATTACATACAAAATAAACGACAGAAAATATAATTTTCAGTTTTGATATTATTGACAACCACACTACTCAAATTCTTGAAAATTTTATATATATGAACCAATTTTGAAACATTATTCTTGAGTCACTAGAACTTCACTAGAGACATCTATTGGTGAGATGAAAAGAAGCTTTTTTTAGCAGAAACTCTTTTATTAGTATGTGAGGTCCGTATCCTGGATTATAATCACACACATGATGAGACGTCAAAAAATAATATGAAAATAACTCCTGTAATTTGAGCTCATCCAGATTTTGTGAACAAGTATTTGGACACACTCAAAATGTTGTAAATAATATTTCAAACTACTTATTGTATTTTGTCAGTTTAAAGAACGTTGCAAACTTTATCACCAAGTCAAAATTACATATTTTGAAATTAACGTTTTTTGCCAGTATACCCACGATATATCACTTATGGCTTATCTTACGAGTACCTGTATCACTTTTTGCATTATATCACTAAGTTGGCCATGTTAAAAAAATAAGATAGATCACTTTTGTTTTGTTTTTTCACTTGTAGAGGCGTTTGAAACCGAACGACTCATTTCTTTCTTTCCCCCTCCCCATTTCTTCTCTCTCTTTCTCGCAACTGTTGTTTCCCTCCATCCAATTAGGGTATGTCAACATTAATAAATTGGCTGAAATGTGACGGGGTATTTGCAGTAGGACCCCAGAAAAGCGGCTCTTGTATTTTGGGCTAGCATATGGAACCATTAAGGAAATTACATTAAGTGAATCCGTAGCAAAATTTACAATGGATTTTAATTGAAAGTGTTTTCTTTCTTATTTCTCATTCTTGTCTCTACCAAAAAGTATACAGAACACCGCATCAGACATTGAAGTGAATTCCTTAAAGAATATACAAGACATGGTTTTTATTTAGTGATTGAAAAAAAAACTTAATTATATTCACAACTTTAAGTGTGTTTAGATACTTGTTTACAAAATCTGGATTATCTCCAATGACAGGAGTTATTTTTATATTATTTTTTGTTTGTAAAGTGATCACCTAAACCAACCTATGACGATCATCAGACCTGTTAATGCCCAGATTTCCATATTCTTCTTCACCTTTGATGAGATGTCAAAAAATAGTAATTTTTAATTAATGTTTTTCTTAGTAAATACCACTTTTTCTTAAAATCTACTGTGAAAAATGTTTCTTTGCATCCCGCATCATTTTTAAACACCGTAAAATGGTGCGACATACATCGAAACACGTGTCATAGTAGATTTTAAGAAAAAGTAGTATTTACTTAGTAAAACATTAATAAAAAATGGATAGAATTTACCACAAAGTGACTGTCAAATCAATTAATAAAATTAATTTATATTTGCCTGTATAGCGTAATGATGAATGCATTTAGCTACCAGGTGGTCTTTGTTGAATTCCCTTGGAACTCCAAATAAAAATGTGAGATTTTCACTGTAATTTTATATTTTATATGGCAACTAAATATTTCTGAAATGGGAATGCTTTGATGGTCAGCTGGAGTGTCCCATAGAGACAAAATAAAGGGTTTCGTGCAAGCCTGGGTGTAACTGACATCAAAAGTAAGATTTAGAAAAACAATCGAGATGGTATGGGCACAAATAACGCAGAAAACCTGAACAAATAGTGATCTAGGCAATGGCCATGGATCTTTCTCGAAACACATCTAGAGAAGACCAAAAAACATGGATGATGGAGAGTGATATGATTTGAAGGCGCGACCTAGGTGACGTTGTGCATGATAGAAGGACCTACTACCTGAAGACAAAGAGAGCTGACCTTAACAGTTCACATTAGATGATAAGTTGAGATGGACCCTGGAAGATTTTTATTTTTAAAAAGTTAATCAATTAATTTATGTCGGAAAAAATTAGGAAAATAAATAAACAAAAGAAAATCAATTATATCTATCATTAAAGAATAATTACGTTTACTTCACTTCCCTCTTATGTGTGCATATACATATTACTTTTTTGTCGTTTTACAAATGAGGTAGCAACAATAAAATAAAATAATCAAACAAAAACGTATAACCAAAAACTAAAGCGAAAAACCGACAAATCAGATCAGTCTTGGTGTGTTTCCACAAAACGATATATTACTCAAATAAATAAATAAAAAAGTAAAATAATAAAACATTAAAAATAAATTAAGGAAATCAAAATCTACATTCTGTCTTACTTTGGACTACTAACATTTAATGCAATAAAAATTTAATAATAATTAAATAAAACATAACAAAAAGAAAATAATATTTTTGAAGTAAAAAGTTTTACTATTGATTTCATTGACTGTTGTCAGTAGGTCACAATTGAGTACATTTTTACAATTAAATTACAAAAAAAGCTTCCCTGAAAATGTAAGCACAGATAAATGAGCAGTAAAAGTTCTGAAATGAGATTCAGTGGAAAGCAATCGTTAGCAGACTTGGAAACTCTTTTTAACTGGAAAGAATCGGCCGAAGTTTGCTCTCTGCATACTTCACATTCATTCGGATGAAAAGTCAAGCGGAGATACAAGTCTCCAATGCAGAGGTTCCCAAACTTTTTGAGTCCACCCCCTCCCCCTAGAAAATGAAGAAAAAAAATGTTACCCACTTACACAATGGTTGTTTCGTAATTTACTTTTTCCTTCAAAATTTAAGAGAGGAAATTCTTAGGTGACGATTCGAAAATCTTTAATTGGATGTGAACTGAGAGATAGTTTCCAGGACGCTTCACGTTTACTGGGCACTTTTTGTTACACGAGAGAGAAAAAGCATATAACGTTGAAAGAAGGAGAAAGAGAGGTATAACTGTAATTATAATGTCTTTCATAAGACTTTACATCTTGTTTTTCCATCGTAATTTTTTCCGTAAAATAACCAATCAAGTAATCATCACGCCGCGTCTCCGCAGGGACGCAGTCTCCAGTTTATCTTTGCAAAACAATTTTCGCCTCTTCCAAATTCATGCATCTCCTAATACATACTCCTCGTTATTTCGACCAGACCGGACCGCTTTCAAGTATTTGACAAATTTGATAATGCCAAGTTTTCCTCGGTCTTCCTCCGCTTGTATTACCCAACCACATTCGCCTCATAAATTTGTTTTTCTATTCTTTCTGCAATCTTTTTTTTCTCAATTATTATTTTATCGATTATGCTTATCTCAGCCTTGCATTATTTTTGTATACCACCATTCATCTATCAATCATACATCGTTTTGCTTCGATCGTATTACTTGGTTTTCCTCTGGTTGTATTTCAAACTTAATTCGACTAAAAATTAAAAAGATCTTAATATTGGACTAGAAATGTTCGATTTGACCGTTCATCGCCTTTATCGATGTTGGTTATCTCAGCTTTGGATTCTTTCCAGGGTGTTTTTTTTTCTTTACAGTAGGTACTTTTCCTACACGCATTAAAAAATAGTTTTTACTAACTACATTTGACACTTGTTTCCCCCCCCCCTTCCTCTGAGCCTCTTGATACGCAACCGGAGGGAGATATTGCTAATGTTGGGAATCACTGGCCCAATGAAAGACAATTGTAGAACTAATGAAGCGCGACCTTTTTCAGGGTTTGTAAATGATCAAATTTCGAACGAAAAAGTGATATTCAATAAAACGAAAAATGAAAACGCGTAAGTAACAGTCGAATATTTTTTCAGAGCCGTTTTAGGATACAGAATATTAAAATATATTTTTGTAGCCAATTGTATTATTTTTTAATTAAGCATATATTGGCTGCATTGTACATGAGATTTATTTGATTTGAATTTGGTATTTGTATTTTATATTTTTATTTCACTTGGTAAACACAAATATTTTGTAAAATCTATTATGACACGTGTTTCGATGCATTCCGCATAGTGTCACAATGGATTTTAAGAAATAGTGGTGTTCACCAAGTGAATTTTTTATTTCCATTATAAATTTAAATAATGAAAAAAAAACTTAAACCACTTAAACCAGCCTATGACGGTCGTAAGCCCCGTAAATGCTCAGACTTCCATATTCTTCTTCATCTTTGATGAGATATCAAAAAATAATATAAAAAAAACTCATTGAAATTTACAACCATCTCCTACGCAATCAATAAAAAGACTTTATTAAAATACAATTAGCTTAATAAATAAATGTTTAAATATACTCTAGCCTAAATTGGCTCTGAAAATTAGACATTGAAAAAATGCAGCAAAAAATAATAAATACTTTAATATATAAAAGAAATAAAAATTAAATGAAATAAACATTATATATGTTATGTTATTTCTTTTACCAATTAAAACGCGGAAGTAACTGAACATAAGACTTTCGGAATAAAAACCACAAATGTAAGAAAACAATTTTTAAGGAGTCGATATAGAAACCAATATAGAAATTCTTATTTTTTTTTAATGTTGATGTTATAAGTTAAAAAAATATATTTGATATATTAAAAGCATTATTAACTGTGTGGTATGGTAATTTAACACTCTCCTTATCATTCATCGTTTACTTTGTGTAATACCACTTTTAAATGTTTTACAGTTTTTTTTGTGGTATTACACAAAGCGAAAGATGAATAAAAAGGAGACTGTTATATGACCAAACTACAGAGTGAAAAAATAGATCTAATTTATTACATCACATTTATCAATTAAGACACCTTTTATTGACTTTTATAAAAGGAATCTAGTTAAAATTCAGATTTAAATGAGTATTTGAAGTTTTCGTCTTAAAATCATCAATTTTAAAATGAAATAAACTTTATAATTTAAATTTTGATCTGTTTGACCAAATGGTGCTTTATCTCAATCAGGCTTCCTTGAACCGGTAAACAGAATTTTCTTATTTTGGGGTCAAAACGTTTGAACTTTCCGAATGAAATCTAATTCAACCCGTTCATAAATTGGGACAAGTTTAATTTAAATTCTTCTTAAAAAACACCCCTTCCATAAAGGGCTCAGAAATCTCTCCCTCAAAATATTACTCTCCGGCTTATGTTAAACCATCCTACGCTAACTTTTATTCGAGGCACAATGTCCTTAACCCTTTGACTGTCAATTTTTTTTTAATTTCAACAGAATAACCTTATTATCTGTTCAATGGAAAGAAAATGTGTCGCTGAACGATTAAAACATCTTATGTTATAATAATAATAATAAAACCCTTATCCGCACCCCAATGGTGCATAGGGCACTGCGTCATATAAACGCAGAGTTTTCTTGATCGTTTACACATGAAGGAAAGGTGATCAGCCCTTCGCTTCAGGTACCAGTCCAGGGTAATATTGAATAAATATTACAGCGAAAAAATCACTTGTATTTATTTGACCCCCCCTGGGAATCGAACCCGGGACCTCCAGAACGGTAGTCGAGCGTGCTGACCATTACACTACGGAGGCGGCTTATGTGATAAAAATGCAAAATAAAAAATCGTTAAATAAAAGCTAAAAAAGTACTTAATACTTATGTAAAAGCACTATATGCTCTTTCATTTCAAACTGTATAAGGTTCAAATATTAATCAGTAACTTTTATTTGTTTTCGATCGGTTGAAAGATATTGCTTTTAAGCAAAAGGCCTGCCAATGTACATATATTATAGACAAGGATTTAATTGATATATATAATTAAAAAGTAAAAAAAACAATGGTTTAGATTTTTTTTTACATTTTAAAAACACTCTAATCGAAGGCAGACATGCGTTACGTCTAGCTTGACATTAGGGACATTTTATTTGAATGGCACACACTTTTAAAATGATCACTTAACTGTGATCACCTAACTAAATTATGAAAAGTTATAAGCCCTGTAAGTACCTACTCAATCTTCCATATTCTTTTTCATTTTTGTTGAGGTGTAAAAATGTAAAGTATTTATTTCATTAAAGGATTATATATAAACTGAAACAAATAAGCCATTTTTTTTAAATATTGGATTTTGTATTGTAAATAAAACAAAAAGCCTTCTTTAATAATACAAGGCGCTAGAGGGTAAAGATCTGAATAGATTATTTCAAAGCGCGGGTTCGCGTGGTCGCAAATTAGTATTTTTTTGTTTGTCTAAAAATATCCCCACTTTGCTAATTTGTGTCATTTAAGTTTTCACTCTTCGGCAAAGCCACCTAAAATTTTGTAAATTTAACGCGGAATGGGGTAACTTTGCAAAACTTGCCACAAAGGAAAATTAAAGACAAGCGCGTATTCTGCGGATTTATTTCGAGTATTTTTTTTTTTGTATTTCCGACCAAATGGCTAAGATCATTCTCTATATTATATTATGACATCTCAATATAGATAAAGAAGAATATGATCCAATAAGTCTGGGTACTTACGGGGCTTACGACCATCATAGGAAGGTTTAAATGTGACTTTACACAGTGTAACATTCACCAATCCTTCTCATGATTGACAACCACACTACTCAAATTCTTGGAACTTATATATACTTGTATATAGTTCAAAATCGAAACGTAGTTCTTGAATCATTAAAAGTTTACTAGAGACATACATGGTGCGATGAAAGAAGCTTTTTTATTGAGCAGAAACTCTTTCATTTGTATGTAAACAAGTATTTGGACATGGAAATGTTGTAAGATGTATTTCTAAAAATGTTTTTTTTTATATACAACATTTTGTGTGTATCCAAATACTTCCAAGAATTTGATTACTGTGGTTGTCAATAATGGGTAGAATTGGTTAATGTTACACTTGTCTAAAGCGATCACTTAAAACAGCCTATGACGGTTGTAAATGCCCAGACTTCCATTTTCTTCTTCATCTTTGATGAGATGTCAAAAAATAATATGTTTTTTTTTATACTACTTATTGTAAATGGATTTTCCATCCCTTTGAATTCAGTCAAAACACGTTCTCTCAGACGAACGTGTGTCAAAACAATGTGTGATTGATTTATAATGATTAATTTAATCATCAATGGAGGTATAAGGAATTAATTCAAGGCTGAAAAAAGCATTATTGACATAATTAGAAAAGGTGTGTTGAGATGATTTGGACTTGTGAATCGAATGAGTGAAGAGAAAATAGTAAAGCAAATGTATGATGCGAGTGTGGTTGGTTATAGAAACAAAAGAATGCCGAATTTCTCTAGGTCTTAATTCTCTTTCCAATTAAAACTAATTGATCACAAACATATCAACAATATCGTAGAAATCTTTAAAAAAATTATTAATACGAAAAGTCGTAAACTGCAACATTTAAAACAAAATCCTAAAAATGAACAAAGTATTAACAATGTGATAACAACTAAAGCCTCTCACTTATTGTCGATGTTCCCACTGATTTAAAAAAACTAAAAAAAATTAATAATAAGAAACAGCTCTTACCCTCTCTTCAACCTTCAACATCCCAAGGACCCAACTCTAAAATTTAGACTAAGCTTCACATACGGTGTTATAAAATGATGTGGAATGCATCGAAACACTTGTCAAAATAGATTTAAAGAAATAATGTACCATACCAATGGTATTTACCATAACAAGTAAAACTTAAATTATTAAATTAAGTTTAATTATTTGCGCAGTATTAGTTTTATGTAACTGTTCCAAATTAACAAAGGATGTAGCAATATAACACACAAAAGAGTATTTGTAATTACATAAATTTCGTTTTTTGTCATACATATACGAGTATTTTTAGAAATACACATTTTACGTACGACGAATTTTATTTCTTTATCATCCAATATATTCATGTCAGCCATTTTCATTATTTGCGTTTCGACTGAGAAAATAAATTTTATTGTGACAACAGAAAAGGGAAAAAATTGGCAACAATCTTACTGGATCCACATAAATATATGAACATACAAAAGCTTACATAAAAGCTCATATGGTATCACTGAGCTTTTGACTTAATTTTCTCCAAGTAAAATAATAAAGGATATTTGATTATTTGAAACATTTTCTTAGAGAACAGTGCCAAAAGATGTTTCTTAATTAATATGAAATGTAGTTCTATGAGCAATGACTTAAAATAAATTAAAGTTTAGAAAAAAAATATTGTTACTATGTATATTAAATTATTGAAAAATCAAATGATATTAAAAAAAAATTGTAAACTTTATAAAATAAAACAACTTTTTAACCACTTTTTACTGGTACACTTTTTCCAACCGGTTTTAACAAGAACCTTGTCATCATTAGGGTTTATGTACTAAATTCTAAAACATTGAAAAACTCATAGTAAGGCTAAAGTTAATTACCCTTTCCATATGATAAATAAAACTTATACGCACTCCGTACACCATATGAAAATGTGATTTAAAAAAACGGGAAAAAACTCCTAAATTCAAGAATTCAAGAAAAAATCTTCATATTTCGTTTTTTGGGATGTATATTTTACTGAAGATGAAAATATTGATACTGATTTAGAAAGGAGAGTAAATTACGTACTGAAATGAGTTGTAGCAAATTGTAACAAATTTATTTCAATGACTTGTTTCGGAAGGTAAAAACGCTTCCATCTACGGGTTTGAATATAAACTGTTATAAGTAAACTGAAAGTTTATATACAACCCGTAGATGGAAACATATGTAGCTAAGGAACTAGTACTTAAAATATAATGTTATGCTCAAGTGGTAAAAACAAGTGAATGCCGAAACAATAAATACCATAAAATACAAACACGAAAAATACAACAAAAACTAACTAACCATCACGCCGCTTCTCCGCAGGAGTAGGCAGAGAGAATAGAACGCCACACCACTCTGTCTTTGAAAACATTCTTCGCCTCTTCCACGTTCATGCATCTCCTCATACATCCCCGCAGGGGTAGGCAGAGAGAACAAAACGCCACACCACTCTGTCTTTGCAAACATTCTTCGCCTCTTCCACGTCCATGCATCTCCTCATACATACCCGCTGATTGTTACGACTCCTTACCTGACCACTTTCAAGTATTTGGCATACCTGATCGTGCCATGGTTTTCTCGGTCTTCCTCTGCTCCTTTTTTAACTTACATTCGCCTCATAAATTTGTTTTACCGTTCTTTCCTCACTCATTCGTTCTACATGTCCAAACCATCTCACACACCTTTCTTAATTTTATCGGTAATACTTATCTCAGCTTTGCATTCCTTCCTTATTTCACTATTCGCACACCTATCATACACATTCGCACATTATTCTGAGAGATCGCATTTCGACTGCAGTCAGTCTACTTTCATCCTTCTTTTGCCAACTCCATGTTCACTTCCATACATTAGAGTTGGAACCAGGACTCCGTTGTGCACTGCCAGTTTAGCTTCCGCACAAAATACAAAAAGGGTTAATATTAAAAAGTTAACGTTGTTTTGAAAACATTAAGTATTTATTATACTCTTAATTTTATATGTTTTATGCCTTTTATTATTTTTCGAAGTTGTAACTTACCTTCCTTAGACGAATGTCTATGAAAGTCAAGTCGAGGAATTGAGATGATCTCTTTTTTTCTGTATATAGAGGGTCGTCTTTTACAGGGTTGAATGTATTCCCTCGCTGATGTGAAAAGGCTCTAAATCCCGATTCCTTTAGAACTTCCAGTTCTCATAGTCGAAATAGATTGAACATTTTCTTTGGACGTGTAAGCTCTCTCCGATTTAGCAAGTATAAAAATATGTAGGGAATATAATACAATTTTGTCCGCCTCCGTAGTGTAATGGTCAGCACGCTCGGCTACCGTTCTGGAGGTCCCGGGTTCGATTCCCAAGGGGGGTAAAATAAATATAAGTGATTTTTTCACTGTAATATTTATTCAATATTACCCTGGACGGGTACCTGAAGCGGAGGGCTGATCACCTTTCCTTCATATGTAAACGATCAAGATAACACTGCGTTTATATGACGCAGTGCCCTATGCACCATTGGGGTGCGGATAAGGGTTTTATTTTATTTATTTTTTATATAATACAACCGGTAAAAAATAATAATATATATATTTTTTTTGTTTCTCATTTAACAATAAATATGGTAATCATGCAAAAAACAACAACTTGTATAATTTTTACCGCTTTTATCTTATTTGACCTGTAACCGAGTTTGTTCGTTACCGATGTCATAAGAAAAAATACAAAACATCATGTTTTTCAACCCCTGTTTTGTTGTTTGTAGTACAGTCTAATGATGTCGGTAACGACGAATCCCAGTCACTGGTAAAATTAAATTAAAAATATACTAAAATACATAATATTATTTTTTGATATCTCATCAAAGATGAAGAAGAATATGGAAGTCTGGGCATTTACGGGGCTGACGACCGTCATAGGCTGGTTTAAGTGATAATTTTACACACGTGTAAAATTCACCAATTCTATCCATTATTGACAACCACACTACTCAAATTCTTGGAAGTTCTATATATATGAACCAATTCAGAAACATTGTTATTGAATCACTAGAATTTCACTAAGCCAAATAAATGTCAGTCCCGTAAATGCCCAGACTTCCATATTCTTCTTCATCTTTGATGAGATGTCAAAAAAATAATTTAAATATTTACTCCTATAATTGGAGATAATCCAGATCTGTGAACTGTATTTTGAGACACTCAAAATGCTATAAATTATTTCATTTCTTCATTTATTATTTAACAAAAAATATGTTAATCATGCAAAAACAACAACTTGTATAGTTTTTATCGCTTTTATTTTATTTGATCAGTGATCGGGTTTAGTCGTTATCGATGTCATCACAAAAATGATATAAAATCATGTTTTTCAACCCCTGTTTTGTTTTGTATAATACAGTCTTATAATGACGGTAACGACTAATCCCAGTCACTGGTGAAATTAAATAAAATAAAAACCTGTTGTTTTATTATATATCCTAACATGATATAACTTATCCTAACCTAACCTTATTTTACATAACCTAACCTCACAGTCTCTTGCCTCTTTTTTACGAGAAATACCACCAAAGGTAAATTTTATATAACGTAAAATAGCGTGATGTGACAAAACATAACATTCTCTTGCCTCTTCTTTCCGAGAAATACACGAAAAGGTGAATCTCACTTAACGTAAAATAGCGTGATATGAGAAAACTAAACATTATCTTTATCTCTTGCCTCTTTTTTCGAGAAATACTGCCTAAGTTTTAAGTAAAAAAGCGAGATGTGACTGGGTTAGGTTAGATTCAGCTTTGGCGGTATTTCTGGAAAAAAAGAGGCTAGGTGTGACATGGCAAAACCTGACATTCTGTTGCCTCTTCTTTTCGAGAAATACCGCTTAGAGCTAATCTAACCTAACGTAAAATAGCATGATGTGACAAAATCTAGCATTCTCTTGTCTTATATATTGATGAAATTCCTTATTTAATGATGAAATTCCACCAAAATGTAACCAAGTCTCAGCTTATCGTGGGGTAGCGTGCTACTAATATCCCACTCGATATAATCGCAGTTACTCCCAGTGCTAATTTTACGCCTTCTGTCAAAACGAAGTAAATAAACCATTAATCTATTCATCAAGCTTTGCCAAATTAAACATGAATTTATAATCTAAACAAACTTGTTCCGAAACAGCTATTATTAATTTCTCTCTAGCATCCAATATAAATTGATGTTTCGAAAGCTCTGAGGGACTGGGGGGCAAGTTTTATATGAAAATTTTAGTTATTCATAATTATTTTAAAGTTATTTTATATGAAACGTTGTAATTTTATGTTTTTTGTTATTATTAATTATAATCGTATCAAACACTGATTAAGTAATAAATGCTTGAAAGAAAGTTCGATCCTGAATCAGTATACGATAGGTTTTTTTGTGTGATTAAAAAATGACCTTATTTTGCCATTCAAATTATATATAGAACTTCCAAGAATTTGAGCAGTGTGGTTGTCAATAATGGGTAAAATTGGTGAATGTTACACGTGTGTAAAGTGATGACTTAAACTAGCCTATGACGATCGTCAGCCCCGTAAATACCCAGACTTCCATATTCTTCTTCATCTTTTACGAGATTTCAAAAAAATAATTAGTATTCAATAATTTTTTCAGGCTACAATTGGATGGCTTGACTCTGGCCAATGTCTGCATACGACGGATTCTTCAGCTCTTTAGACACTTTAAGCGTGGCAATGAGGATAGCCTGAAACGACTGGTTGAAATCGGTAGCCTGGAGGGGAAGAGAGGGAGAGGAAAATTCCCGGACCGATGAAGTTAAGGCAGCAGCAGGCACCTCGGTGGTTGTAGCGCTACGTGCAGCGCAGTCAAGGGATAACTGGAGAAGAGTCATTGCTTCCACAAGGGTCACAACCCTCAGTAATGAGGAATAAGACGGAGAAGAAGAAAATATTTTTTTAAAGCATTTTCTTAAGCCCTTATGGTTCTGGAGCAACGTTCGTTTATCTCAACAACCAAGTAAGCTAACAAAACCGTTTGTTGAATAATAATATTCTGACAATAATAATAATTAATATTTGATATAAATGCTATACCGGCGACATCTGTTGAATTTCAATCATTTTAATTAGGGTGAAAATATTATCACCATGAGTGCGAGCGAGACGAACGCTCGACTAAATCAATTTATTGAACGCCATATACTACGCAAAGGAATGAGATGCAAATATTATTCAAAACAATGAAGTTTTTCTCATTATCATAATAAATTAAAGTATTCGTTTGTTCAAAATCTTTTATCTCCTAAATTTATATGCTGATTGGTTTTAAATTTTGATACAAAGTTACATTCAAATACATGCGTGTTTATTTATACTTATGTCGGGTTATTGCATTCTTTTTTTAGAAATATATTTTTGAACGCAATGGCAGCGCCATCTGTTGAAAGTAACAGCAACACCCAAAACTAAACAGTTTCTATCATTTGCTGTTAATTAAAGATTATTCACCGATTGCAAAGAACAAAAATGTAATACATAATTAGTGTAATAAAATAACATGTAGTTGTTTCCAAGTGAATTTTATTTGCCCACCAATTGCGTTCCCAATCCGACGATGTCGGTTACGACGAAACTTGATTGCTGG
This sequence comes from Brachycentrus maculatus, assembly GCF_059751285.1. Classification (NCBI taxonomy): domain Eukaryota; kingdom Metazoa; phylum Arthropoda; class Insecta; order Trichoptera; family Brachycentridae; genus Brachycentrus; species Brachycentrus maculatus. The sequence goes on from NW_028281247.1 coordinate 73,394, forward strand.
TCTAATAAAATTAATTTGGAAGAAACTACAATATTTTATTCTTTAAAATGCAGTTCCACCAAAAAATGTCGGTCCAAAATTTTAATGTAACGTAATTTATGATATAAAAATATCAATTTCACAATGCACAAGCCTGAATTTTACGTTTGTGGCCAATTTTTCTGACAAATATATCCACCCTGTATATAAGGGTGGTTTCTGAGTCGGAATAGGGAATGAGAAGTGGTCGACATGTTCAATAAGGGAAAATACGATGCGATTTCGTGAGGAACATTCGCCGCAGAGTAGCACAATTTCCACTAACAGTGTAAAGTCTTACTATCACCCCGATGGGAAGTCGAATCTCAGAGGAGTGTCCCGTCTCAGCGATCCTACATCTGTTTAAACATTTTTTTAAATCGAGACGAAAAAAAACATAAATAAATAAATTCAAACGTGAATTTCATTGTTGTATAGTTTTATTAATAAATATTGATTAAAATGTAGTAAAAATAGGTCTCACTACATTTCTGAACAAGCATTTGGTTACACCTAAAATATCGTGAAACAAATAATTGTTTTCAATAGAAAGTAGACTGAATGCAGTTAAAATGCGATCTCTCAGAAGAATGGGCGACAAAACGATGTATGATAGATGTTCGAATAGTGAAATAAGGAAGGAAGGCAAAGCTGAGACAAGCACTTTCGATAAAATTAAGAAAGGTGTGTTGAGATGGTTTGGACATGTAGAACGAATGAGTGACGAAAAAACGGTAAAACAAATTTATGAGGCGAATGTCATTGGAAAAAGGAGCAGAGAAAGACCGAGAAAAACTTGGCATGATCAGGTATGCCAAATACTTGAAAACGGTCAGGTTAATGGTCGAAACAATCGGCGGGAATGTATGAGGAGATGCATGAACGTGGAAGAGGCGAAGAATGTTTGCAAATACAAAGTAGTGTGGCGTTCTTTTCTCTCTGCCTACCCCTGTGGGGAAGCGGTGTGATGGTAAGTTAGTTAGTTAGTTAAATAACTGGTCAAATCATAAGCTTTATAAAAATCCCCAAGTATGTGTAATAATTTGGGAAAGATCTTTGGAGCATTTAAATAAGGCTCTCTGGTAAATAAAAAGCTTGCTCAAATAAATCATAGATGCTGCCGAGAACTCACACATGAAAGGAGGTATTATACAGTAAGTATGTAAACATACTGTTCATATATACGAATGCCTTGAGAACATTATTAACCATACAGATATAAAAATAAAAATTAAATTATTTGTTAACAGCAATTGATAAGAATTACTTACGAAAATACAACAAATCAGTACCTTATTAATATTTGGTATAATAATGTTTCCTTAAAAAACTTAAATTCGAGCTACAAAAAAATAATGAGGAATGTTACATTTGTATAAATTAAATACTACACCCAGCCTATGATGGGTCATAAGCCCTGTAAATACCCAGACTCCCATATTCTTCTTTATCTTTGTTGAGATGTAAAAATGTACACATCGAAACCTTAAACGAGCCACGTTTTGAGAACCGTTGGTTAAAATGTTCTTGAGAAAGTACTAAAAATATAATAGTACAAGGTTTGAATGGGTTCCCAGAGAGTTGCCGAAGTCGGAGGAAACCAATATATAACTATGCCTTATTCTATACAAGACAACGGGAAATGAAGTTTATTTCTTTTAGTATCATACATACAACATTATAATTAAGTACTTTTTGTACTTAAATATCTAAAAAACATTTAAGCTTCAATTGAAATTGAAATTTAAAAAAATATCAAACCTTAAAAACACCTTTTTCATTGATTGATTCGGCAGTTACTCTATGGAAATATCTATCTATTTTTAATTCAAATTTTACTCGGTTAACGCCACTTATTCTTGAAATCTATTATGACACGCGTTTCGATGCATTCCTCATCATTTTCAAGCATCGTGCATCATGTTGTTTAATGCATCGAAATATGTGCCACTAGTATTACATACCAAGTAAAACTAGAATTAAGGAAATTTTATGCAAATTAAGAAAAGCATATCGAGATGATTAAGAAAGATTTCTAGTAATCATTTCACTTTATTTTTTTTATTAATTAATTCATTTTAAAAAATATATTTAAAATTATTAAAAATATAAGTCACATATCGCTCACTACTTTCAAGAACGTCATAAATCAAAAAACTTCTTTTTACAGGAGAACTTTTTTAAAATTTAAAAATGAAATACAATGTATTAAAAATAACTAAATATTAAAAACCATCAGGTTATACCTAATCTTTTTAGGTATAACCTGATGGTTTTTTCTCCATTTGAAAAATATTTGGTATATTAAAAACCTTTTCTTCAAAATGAAAAAACAACACTTTCTGCCCTGTAGCGGGTAAATATTAAGTTAAAAATATGCCTCTTTTGCTGGGATATAGTACATTTTCTGGGCATTCCGAAAACACGCACAACTGAAAATTGACAAATTTTGATTTATGACGTTCTTGAAAGGAGTGAGCGATATATAATATTTCCGATGAGTAATTTCCATTACTCATTTTGGGACATGGGATTAAGGTTAACAAGAATGAAAAACAGTTAAGAATGTAACCAATAAGAAAACAAAAAGCAAGACGTAAAATATATAAGTAATAGAAAGTAAAGTAAAAAGGCATAAAATAACCTAATCTAAGAAACATATTCAACGGAAAAAAAAATAAAATAAACTAATCACTAACAGAAATATCTTTCCATAAAGTATATTTTCAGTTTATTCATTTTGGATCCCTAACTGGGTTCTATTTTATATATGCCAGGCAGCTGGTTAATTTGGATATATGCAATATTTTGTAAGGACCTCATTCAATCTTAAACAAAGTTGTATTTATCCGCTCCACATGTATTTTATTATGTCCATGTGAATTACGAGTAATTTCTCTGATAAATATAAATCATTCTCGAAATTTATTATTTCTATTCTCTGGTTAATTTTGGTGTTGGCAATATATTGTAAGGATTAGTGTGTAAGCTTCACGTGTATTTTATTACGCCGTGTACTATCATGATGAATTTCTGTGTTGAAAATCTGTTTTGTGTTGCTGAGAGTCGTAATAATAATTAAAATTCGCCATTACAAGCTTATTTTCGTGATCTCAACTATTTCAAGCTTTATTCGATTAAAATATCGACGTTTAAACGCTTAACCGATAAACATTCGTGCCGGGAGTAGTTCGGGGTAAGACGGGGTGCGGGCAAGTCTGTATTATGCAGGTCACGAACAAAATCCTTCAGGAAAAGTTACCGCAGCCACTACTCACCCCGCTTTACTCGCGATACAGATAGCGCCAATTTCCGATTGGGGATGTAAATTGGGACAGTGGGGGTAAGCGATGACGTCATTAGGAATAAAGAAAAAAGGGCAGTCAGACAATAAAAAAATACTGAAATATGCGAGGAGAAATAATTTTTTATATTTATTTAGAAAAAATAACTGTTTTTAATATATATTTTTTTTAAATATAAATATTTGTATTTTTATTATTTACAAAATTACTTAAATTTCATAATTTTACTGTGAGCATAAGCGGCACATTATTAAAAATAGGTATCAAATTGTGGTAGAGTGAGTTTGAACCGGAAATTCTGACTCGAGAATCCGCGACACTAACCACGGGACCACAACCCGACACGGTAAATTTTATTGAAACACATACATTTTATAAATAAATTTTAAGAATAAGTGTTATTTGCCAAGTAAAACCTTAATTTAAAATTGAAAGATATATTATTGATTAATTTGGCATTTACTTTGTATGACAAATTGATGATTTGAAATTGAAAACCAGTATCAGACCACTAATTGAGTTTTATTTCATACATCGATTGGTCGCACATTTGTCTGAGAGATCGTTTTTCGGTCAAGTCAGGAGTCGCAATGAGATGCATGAATGTAGAAGAGGTGAATTACTTTTGTAAATACAGTGGTGTAGCGTGATGGTTATTTACCTATTTATACTACGTAATTTTTTAGAAGTTGTGTATATGATATATTTCAACAAACGTTTCCGTATCTCATTAAGGAACTGACAGATATGACTGGCATCTGTTGAAAACTTTGTAAAGATTTTGTTAAAATAATTAAATATCTCGTTGACAGGAGAAGTAATCTGTTGACTGCTTTTGTCTTTAATCATTCGTTTTATTTTTTTTCAATTATTTTATCCAAAACTAAATTAAAAAAATGATAAAAAGGCTTCAAATTTCACAGTTTAATAATTTTTTATAATTTAAATTACATATGTTTACAAATTGTTTCAGACTTTTCTAAAATTAGTTATTCTATAACTACTACTAAATACTACAATTAAAGGAAGGCAGAGAGGATGGAACACCACACTCATATGTTCTGACATATCGCTCGCTTGTTCAACAACGTCATATATCAAAAAAACTTAATTTTCAGGAGATCGTTTTAAAATTATAAAATATGATACAATGTTTAAAAAATAAATATCAAGCCACTTATTGAACTTTTTACTGTGCAGCAGATCTTTTTAGGTAAAACCTGGATGTTTTTTCTCCATTTGAAAAATATTTAGTATATTAAAAAAATTAATTAAACCAAACCTTTTCTTCAAATTGCAAAAACAACACTTTCTGCCCTGTAGCGGGTAAATATAAAGTTAAAAATATGTCGCTTTTGTTGGGATATAGTACATTTTGTGGGCATTCTGAAAACATGCACAACTGAAATTTTACGATTTTTGATATGTGACGATGTTGAATGTAGTGAGCGATATGTACACTGTAGTTTCCATTTTGTGTATCTCAATAAAAATCTTCGCTTATTTTATGTTTGGATCTTTATTGAGGCTTAGCTTGCATTCTTTCTTTATACGTATATCACTTTTATCACTTTTACTAAATCACCAAAAAAAAATTATTAAGTATTCTTTCAAATTATATATCGATAACCTTATTTTTCGAGTGGTTTGACAATTTTTGGTCAAAATTCAGACACATTTTTATTAAATGAGCTTGTAAAAGAAGTCAAGGGCTTGTTAAATCAGGTGTTTTCACGAGTGAATGCAAATAACTTCAGTGAAAAATTCATTCACCCGGAAAAAAGGTTTTACAAAATCCGTATTGCTTCTCTACCAATATGTTCGTGATATTCTATTATATTAGTAAAAAGGTATATTAAAAGTATGATTATTATGAATCAAAGACTATTTATTGAAAAAAAGTATTTATACGTATAACGTATAATATAATTCAAGACGATTACCATCACACACATGAAAAACGCCAGAAATTATCATTTTCATTTTTATTATTTAAGCTTATAATTTGACCAGATAATTTACTTACACAGAAGTTCTATTTATATGAACCAATTTTGAAATATTATTCTTGAATCACTAGAATTTTACTAGAAACATCTATTGGTGAGATGATTAAATATATTTTTTTAATTATCAACTTTGTTCCTATGATTAAAGAAAACACTAGTTTTATACCACTTGAGTTTTATTAAAGACTACTAGTTTGGGAAGCTAAAATACCATCATTCAGGTCTGAATAATATCTTTTTGTAAAACAAGCGTTTTCTTTAATCATTGTAACATGTCTTACCACAACGTTAATGCCGAAACAATAAATAAAATAACTTTGCTCCTTATTATGATAGCTTTAAAATTACTGTCATGTGCATCTGAGTAAAATTAACACGTATATATATAAATATACACGTTTAAGTAAAACATTAATTAAAAATAAAATAAGCACATTCAGTGTGTAAAGAACCCAGGGGTTGTTACCACCTACCCTTAGCCGTGAATGTTCGTGACCTGACTTGCATCAACTAAGTACGTAGTACAACCGTCATCCCTTACTATCCGGGAGAATTACTCACGCGAGAATGCGTCCGAAGGCTTCGACGCAAAACCCACCCTTGTTTAGAGTTTGTAAACTCCAGCAGATGAAAACGGAAAATATTACACTAACTTGTAATCGATAATCAATACTCGAACTCGTTGGAAAACGTGCTAGGAAAAATAATAGACATGTTTTTTTAAGTATTTTGTTTTTTTTATTAATTTTGTGTAACAGATTATTAATTAGAAACTGGCTGTTTACGGCTGTGGTCAGTCTAGTCAATTGGAGATGAAAAGAAAATACAGAGTATACGTTTCTGGAAATAAACACCTAATGTGTGGGATTGAAGCGTTAAGTTGGCAAAAGAAGGGTAAAAGTAGACTGAATGCAGACAAAATGCGATCTCTCAGATAATTGTGTGACAAAACAATGAATAATGTATGGCAAATGGTCATATGAGGAAGGGTGAGATAAGCATTATCGACAAAATTATGAGAGGCGTGTTGGGATGGTGTGGGCATGTGAATTGAATGAGTGAATAAATAATAGTGAAACATATTTATGAGTTAATGTATTTGGAAATAGAAGCAGTAGAAGACCGATGAAAACTAGACACAAACAAGTATTTTAAATAGCTTATACTGGTCAACAGGTCAATAGTCGAAATAATCGGCGTGTACATATGTATGAGGAGATACAAAAATGTGAAAAAAAAACTAACTAACCATCACGCCGCTTCCCCGCAGGGGTAGGCAGAGAGAATAGAGCGCCACATCACTCTGTCCTTGCAAACATTCTTCGCCTCTTCCACGTTCATGCATCTCCTCATAAATGTGAAAGAAGCGAATATTGTTTTTAAAGACATATTGATGTGGCGTTATATCATTTTTGCCTATCCCTACGGGGGTATTTATAATTATGAAAATTCGTGCAATCTTTGGAGTAAAAACAGTATTTTCAAACGAATTTTTATTTATAATGTTACAAATTTATATTTAAACGATTATTCTAACTCTTGACTTGACCACTTTCAAGTATTTGAAACACTTGATCAAACCAAGTTTTCCTCGGTCGTCCTTTGCTTACAACCAACCTCATTCATCTCTTGAATTTGTTGTGGTGCCTTCATAAATCTTAGTAAGTTTATAAAACTAATTATAGAATGCCAGCGTCAAATGTTCCATTAAAATCAGAGATCTTATCTTAGCCTCTTGTGAACACAATCCAGACTATACTCTATTCATAGACTCGGAACTGAATGCAGAGAACGGACTATAAATACTACCTAAATGCAACTGCATTTCCTAAGAAAACATAGGAAATGCAGTAGTATGTATCATCGTTCTCAAGGTTCTCATCGCTATTTTCGTTGTTCTCCAAATATTCTTAACAAAAAAATACAAAATCTGAATATTCTTACGATTATTGAGTAGTATTTTATTGATTGCTTCGGCATTTACTTTGTGGTAAGACATGTTAAAACGATTAAGGAAACACTTAGATTTCTAAATTTTCTAAATAATTCATAATTTGGCCTTTATGTGGTACAAGGTGTATTATTAAGTAGTGTGGTTGTCAATCATAGGTACAGTGATGAATGTTACACGCGTGTAAAGTGATCACTCAACCAGCCTATGATAGATTGTCAGTATTGTAAATACTAAGACTTCCAAATTCTTCTTTATCTTTGTCGAGAGGTCAAAAATGAAAGTTACTAATAAGTGGAGAAACCCAGATTTGTGAACAAGTATTTTGACACACTCAAAATGTTGTGAATGAATTATTTATTCAATCTCCTTGGTTGATTTCCATATGTAATTGCAATGGTTAGGTTAGGTTAGGTTAGATAAAGTAAGGTAAGGTAAGGTTAGGTAGGATTCTAATCCAATAAGACAAAAAAATAACTTTTACTTACTCAAGACAGTATTGGTATTCGTTCATTTATTAATTCGTCAGTAACTTTGTGGTAAAATCAATCCATTTTGAATTAAAATTTTAATTAGTAAATACCATTAAAGTAATATTTTTCTTCTTTTAACCCTTATCCGCTTCCCCAATAGAGAATAGATCACTGCATCAAATAAACACAGTGATATCTTAAACACTTACACATGAAAGGAAGTGGTATTTACCAAGTAATTTTTTTATTAATGATTGTATTATTCCCTAGGTGTCTCTAGTCAACTCTGACAAGTGAATAATGACAATAATTCATAACTTTTCGTTTTTAATAAACTTTCCCTAAAAATACCAGTAAGAGTTGACTTAACCTAGGCAGAATCAACTCTTAATCAAGAAATCAACTTTTCTTATAACATACAATATGTGCATGTAAAATGAAAAACAATTCCTCTATAATGCTTGCTTCCTCCAAACCGGAACTCTCTTGTACTTTGCGCTAAAGACGCCACCGGGTTACTATGTAAATATATTATTTCTAAGGGTAGCAACTTCAATATTTGTTAAACCTTGTTTAGCCTGAAATTAAGCCTCTTAAAATTTGCTTCCCTACATAAGGAATCCCAAGTATTATTTGACTTAACGTGGTTTTACAGCACTCCCAAACATCGTACAAAATTAGCTTTATTATTAATGCAATCTTGAGTAATGCGACAGAAGAATGGAAACTAATTTATAAAGAAGAGGCTGATGAAGACCTTTAACTTCATTTTGAAACTGCTTGTGGACCATAGATGGTAGACATCTCGCGCACTCCTTTCAAGAACGTCATACATAAAAAAACTTGATTTTTTAGGAGATCGTTTTTACAATTTAAAAATATAATAAAATGTATTAAAAATAAATATCGAGCCACTTATTGAACTTTTTACTATGCATCAGATTTTTTTAGGTAAAACCTGGCTGTTTTTTCTCCAATTGAAAAATATAAAGTATTTATCGTGTCGGGTTGTGGTCCCGTGGTTAGTTTCGCAGACACTTAAGTCAGGGTTTCTCGGTTCAAACCCACTCTACAACAATTTGATACCTATTTCTAATAATGAGCCGCTTAGGCTCACATAAATAGTATAAAATTGAAATATTTGTGTAAATAATAAGTATAAAGTGTAAGTATAATAAATAATAAAACCTGTATCCGCACCCCAATGGTGCACAGGGTAGTGCTTCATATGAACACAGTGTTATCTTGATCGTTTACAAGTGAAGGAAAGGTGATCAGTCCTCCGTTTCAGGTACCAGCCCAGGGCAATATTGAGTCAATATTACCCTGGACTCAAATAAGAAAAACACAAATATTTCTCTGTATACAAAAATCGTTTTTATAATTACTGATAAGTTATTTGATTAAATTCAGAGCGAGATGTTTGAAACGGGAAAATTATTTATATCAATGAGGGTGGGGGCGTTTTACGATTGAAATATGAGCCAAGGAACAGATCTTTCAAAAGTTTGCTAAGAAAAATTGTTTTTCTTTTTTGTTGTTATCGATACCTATCTTTCATTGAAATTCAAGTGCTTTCTTATGCGAACTTTCACTCCGGCAAAAATCAATAAACAGCTTTATAAGCTTTGAAAAAGTAGTCGATTCATACTATTCATCGAACCGTCAGCTTTTAATGTCCTTAATACTTTTTGAGAAATATTAAAGGTGTCTCGGAGCATCTATAGTTTTTCTATATAAAAAAGATGGAAGTCTGAGCGTCCCAAGGCTTCCATCAACTTTTGTATAAATACGAGACATTTTGTCTTGATTGAGACACCTTTAGTATGTAGATTTTTCATCTGTTGAACAATGAATCCAGCATCTCAAAGAATAAATAATTGTAAAAATATATTGATACTATTTTTATTCCTTTACTGTCAATTAATTGCAAACAAATCTAACAAATTTATAAAAATTTAATTATATTTTACACTCTGAAATCTTTTAATGAAAAAAAATTAAAGAAAACGTGATGGACACATATACAATACAATAGCCCTCCCAATCAGCCCTCCGCTTCAGGTACCAGTCCAGGTTAATATTGAATAAATACTAGAGTGAAAAAATCACTTATATTTATTTGACCCCCCTGGGAATCGAACCCGGGTCCTCCAGAACGGTAGCCGAGGGTGTAAAATAATAATAGTAAGAATTACATGTCATAATATAAACACTTAACGTTTTTGAGACATTTCTTAGCGAACTGACTTGTATGTTTAAATGAAATTAAGCAAGACCAGTAAAATATTGTTAAATAAAACAATAGTTAAGAAAGCTTATTATTTGGTTTATTTCTTATATATGTTCAAAGGTATTAAGCTCCCTATACACTTAACATTTGTCGGACGAACATGTTGGATAAATAAACTGGTGACTACATGAACAATTGTTTGTAGGATAAACATGCTCTCGGTGCCTAGGAGGCAGTGGACTCGGATCAGACAACATCTTTCAATACGAATCCAGTGAAGAATATGGCAATACACCTAGCTATAACAGAGTGAAATACCATGTTAATTGTGACGGTCATGTTAAAACATGTATTGAAAATACATGTTTGTACATCCGACTCTCCCGAGCCAACATGTTTTGACCGTGTAAAGAAGACACCAAAAAAAGGTATGCTTTGTTTCGATGAAGACTGAAAATTGTATACTGGTATCTCAGTATAGATGAAGAACATGGCATTCAGTCTATCTACAAGGTTAACGACTTGTGGTAGGTTAGTTAAAGTGATCATTTTATACACGTTCAACGTTACTATCACCATTTATCAACACATTTTATACAACATTCCAATCGAAAACATTGAAAATAAAAGTTAGCAGCCGCAGTCAAGAAGCAAGCTGTTTGCCGTACATAATGTTAAATTCGTAGTCCGCCTCCGTAGCGTAATGGTCAGCACGTTCGGCTACCGTTCTGGAGGTCCCAGGTTCGATTCCCAGGGGGGGGTCAAATTAATATAAGTGATTTTTTCACTCTATTATTTATTCAATATTACCCTGGACTGGTACCTGAAGCGCAAGGTTGATCACCTTTCCTTCGTTTATTTAACAATCAAGATAAAGCTGCTTCTATACAATGCAGTGCCCTATGCACCATTGGGTGCGGATAAGAGTTATAAGCAGAATGTTAAATAACCGTGTGTGGCTATTAATTTTAACGGATAGCACAGCCTTTGCGGTCAAAAAGCCGATAAAAAACATATGTTTACACGAATTTTGCACAAATTTTCATAATTGTCAACTAACTAACCAATGGAAATCACGAAGCTTCTCCGCAATATTTTTTGAAAAAAATAAATTAAAACCACTATTTTTTAAATCGATTTTGATACGCGCTTTGACGGATACCGCATTATCAATGTTTTAATAAAACTTTAAGAAAGAAATCTAATCAAATCTAATAGAATCTAAATCAATAATGGATAGATACTACGACAATGTGACTGCCGAATAAATCAATGAAAGTTTAAAAATGAAGTTAAAATTCACGATTGAATTACAAATTTTTAAAAAATAAAAATGAAATGATTTAAAATATGATTTTTTTTCTCTATCTTCGTTCATAAAAACAACATGATTAAATAATTCAGTTGAGTGTAAAAATAATAAATTGCGTTTTTAGGTGATTGTATTTTTAAAGTCCGGGCTTTCCGCTTCGGTCTATTAGTTCCGGGCTTCTCGCCATCTTTCACCTCCTCCTCTTCATAATCTCCTGGGAGACTCGGCTAAGAGAGACCTCACACATGGGGGTAAAAACAAAGGTCTGTGGACACATAAGTATGTGGAAACATAAGTCTGTGTCCTCCGACTAACTCCAATTGATGATTTCTGCGTCTTGGAGCCTTAAGCGACCAATATAGGGAAGAGAAAACACATTAGTTAATAACAGAAACGGGGTTGGTTTCACCCCTTGACACTACACACATACATTTGTTGACACGCCCACCGAATAAGGCCGGATCTGAAGATTTGAAGTTTTCATTTTATTTGAAATTTCCTTTTTTCTACGAAAAAGGCTCTAAGCGGTATTCGTCTATGTATACTCTGTCTATATAAACCGTTTCTATTTGTCGGGAATGGGATATTTTACGTTTTTTTTTGAGAACGTCAAAAATACTAAATGTTAGAGTAAGTCATCAAAGTCTTGCTATGAATTTTATGTAAATTTATGGTAAAAAAAGGAGTAAAGAGCCTCTAACGCTAGTCGTATAATTTTTTGTATGCTCTATATGTTAAAAGTAGAAATTTCCAACAAATGGATTAAATTATAATATTTTTGTTGTTATATATATATAAAATAAATAATAATAAAATGAAATATACATACATATAATTCACCAATATGCAAATAGAGTAAGGCATGAATACTTCAGCAATCTAAGTCAAATGCAAAAGTTCCAAAAATAAACATGCAATATGGATGATCGATAATGGAGAGAGCGGTGAAGTATATAAAATGATTATTTGTTGACATCTCATCAAAGATGAAGAAGGATATGGAAGTCTGGGCATTTACGGGGCTGACGACCGTCATAGGCTGGTTTAAGTTACTTTTACCAGCCTGTGACAGTCGTCAGCCCCGTAAATGCCCAGACTTCCATATCCTTCTTCATCTTTGATGAAATGTCAAAAAATAAAATGAAAAATCACTCCTTTAATTAAAGATACTCCAGATTTGGACACACTTAAAACATTGTGGATTATAAAACATATTGTAATATTTTCTTTGATAAACACTGATTTTCTGTACTGTTCTGATTAAATGCAATACGTTGCTCCAATTTTTTTTGATAAAAAAATCCGTCAGCAATATAGAAAGAAGATTTTAAAATCAAATTTAAAAAAAATCTTAGGTCAATAAAATTGAAGATGTCAGAGTGGAACGGAAAGCTCGCACAATTTTCTGTACAAACGAGCTTATAAGTGTTTAACACTTAACGTCAAATTCAAGCAGGGTGGTGTTATACCATAAAGCAAAGTGCTTTTATCACGTCTAAGGACTTATAATAATTGCTTAGTCAAACAAACACGCAATATTCAAGGAAGTATAATCACAAATATCTTAAAATAATAAATGAAAAACGTAATAAAAATTTTGATTAAAAAATATAATGATACATAATAAATAAATAAAACCCTTATCCGCACCCAAATGGTGTATAGGGCACTGCGTTATATAAACGCAGTGTTATCTTGATCGTTTACACATGAAGAAAAGGTGATCAGCCCTCCGCTTCAGGTACCAGTCCAGGGTAATATTGAATAAATATGACAGTGAAAAAATCACTTATATTTATTTTACCCCCCTTGGGAATCGAACCCGGGACCTCCAGAACGGTAGCCGAGCGTGCTGACCATTACTCTACGGAGGCGGACTGATACATAGACACGTAAAATTAACTTTTTTATTAGATTAGAGTGATCGGAATTAAAAAAGGAATATTCAGATGGTTTGGGCATATATCGCTCACTCCTTTCAACAACGTCATTTATCAAAAAAAACTTGATTTTTCAGTAGAACGTTATTCAAATTTAAAAATATAATAAAATGTATAAAAATAAATATCAAGCCACTTACTGAACTTTTTACTGTAAAACAGATCTTTTTAGGTAAAACCGGTATGTTTTTTCTCCATTTGAAAAATATTTAGTTTATTTAAAAAAATTATTAAACAAATTTTTTTCAAAATGCAAAAACAACACATTCTGCCCTGTAGCGGGTAAATATTAAGTTAAAAATATCCTGCTTTTCCTGGGATAAAGTACATTTTCTGGGCATTCTGAAAACATGTACAACTGAAAATTGACAATTTTCAGTATATGACGTTGTTGAAAGGAGTGAGCGATATTTAGAACGAATGAGTGAAGTAATGACAGTGAAATAAATTTACGAGGTGAAGATAGTTGGAAATAGAGGCAAAGGGAGACCTAAGAAAACTTGGCATGATCAAGTAAGTAAAATATTTAAATATGGTCAGGACACGGAATAATGGGCTGCTATACACAAGGAGATGCATGAATGTGGAAGAGGCGAAGATTGTAAAGATAGTTTGGTGTGTTATTTTTTCTCTGTCTATCCCTGCGGGGAAGCGGCGTCATGGATAGCTAGTTAAAAACCATTATTTAAAAAATTATGAGATATGTATACGTGTACATGTTGATGTCAGATATGAGTCATTTCCAAAGTTTTCAGATTAAAAACTTTCTCATACAGTCGTAAACGAATTTTTAGCATTTTCACCTTTTTTTCGCAACAAGAAAATGGTGCGCAAATAATTAACTACGCGCAACGTGGAAAATTGTAATAAAAAAGCCATACAGCAGTCTGCCTCATTTAAAACAAGATTTTAATACATCCGCGCACAATAAAGAGCACTGTTAAAAAGTTTTGCAGACAGGGTATAAAATCCAACCCCATTCAAGAATCCATCGTAAAAATGTTTGTATTCCTGTCTTTCCCGGCATTAAATTCATCTGCGCTTACGTACTGGCACTTAGATTTTTAAAAACATAATATCACATAGAAAAAAAAATGTATCATGTGTTTAATAACAGACGAACTTGTTCTAAGCTCTTAAAGAGACTATAAGAGAGAATACCGCAACAAAAGTTGACTGAAAGCTCATTTCTTAACGGTTTCTTGGTACAACTTTATAATCATTTGAAAATTTTACTTTTTTTGACCTAATTAAAGTAAATTGTTCACAAATAATTTCAAATGCAAGCTAACTCAACAAATATTTCTGTAAATTTTAGAGTTGCGCTTTTGGAATGTTAAGGGATGAAAAAAACAGCTTCTACCCCTGTTCATCATAAAAATGGGTTGATTCGAAAAAATGTACACAAATCGATATCACTGTAATCAGGACAATTGGTGCCTAGTCATCAAAACATGAGTAAATATTATAGGAGGAAAATATGATTACTGTAATTTGTGGAATACCGTGTACAAAGATAACACTCACAGATATCCTCATAAACCACACGTGTGTGTATATACACATAAATTAAATAAATATATATTTATGTGTGTTCCGCACAAAACAAACAATCACTCCATAGGAATTAAAAGCATGTGTTGTTCACGACACACTCGGAATACATTTACTTTCATCCTGGAATATCGATATTTTTATTTTGTTATATTGGCTACGTTATACGAATGAACGTTCGTACTTTTATTAATTCATTTAGCATTAACATTGTGGAATAACACGATGAATTAAACATGAAAATGAAACACTTGTATTAGACTTTTGATATTTTATTTATTGTTTCGGCATTAACTTTGTGGTAAGACATGTTGCAATGATTAAAGAAAACACTTATTTTTTGCCACTTGAGTTTTATTATAGACTACATGTTTCAGAAGTTAAACTTCCATCATTCAGGTCTGTATATTAACTTTACAGACCTGAATGATGGAAGTTTAACTTCTGAAACATGTAGTCTATAATAAAACTCAAGTGGTAAAAAACAAGTGTTTTCTTTAATCATTAGAATTTTGAGTTGATTAATGTCAACAGGACTAGTTTCAAATCCACGGATGTTCTCATCAACAGGCAAAAGACAAACTGTTCTTCAATTGTACCGTGGTATTGTTGGGTAGACGCTTAAATGAGAGACTGGTGTCGCGAGTTCGATTCCCAACACTTGCAAAATGAACTCGATGTAATTGTTGCTTTCAACACGTTGTCAACAAACGGGTGTTTGTGATATATATTTTTCACATCTACCTTCCCTTTCGTTACAACGTTTTCTACAAACAAGCCTCTAAAATACAGGTTTTAAGGGTTATTTTTTATAAAAAAACCTTCAACTAAAAAATTAAGGGATATCTCAACAAAGATGAATGAGAACTTGAGAAATAAATCATGATGAAGAAGAATATAAGATAATTCAGATATTGATTTTAACAAGTATTAAGACACACACTCAAACAATTGTGATTAATTAATTTCAAAAATGTGTTTTTTTATGTTAATCATTGTGAAAACCGTTGCAATAAACCAAAATCTATTATTATTTTTTGACATCTCATCAAAGATGAAGAAGAATATGGAAGTCTGGGCATTTACGGGGCTGACGACCGTCATAGGCTGGTTTAAGTGATCACTTTACACACGTGTAACATTCACCAATTCTACCCATTATTGGCAACCACACTACTCAAATTCTTGGAAGTTTTATATATATGAACCAATTTAGAAATCCTGTTCTTGAATCACTAGAACTTCACTAGAGACATCTATTGATGAGATTTAAAGAAGCTTTTTATTGAACAGAAACTCTTATAATAATATGTCAAAAAATAACATGAAAATAACTGCTGTAATTGGAGATAATCCAGATTTTGTGAACAAGTATTTGGACACACTCAAAATGTTGTAAACATGTATTTTGTCGATTTACCTCTCTTAAGTAAAAATATAGACATCAGGTCGAAACCAAATAAAGAAACTAAAAGTAAAAATAGAGTTACGAAATGGTACGATAAAGATGTTAGAAACAATTTAAGGTATTTGGAAGGGTTGGAATGTATAAAAAATTCACGAAACCAATGATAAAGTTCCGACGAGTCAAATGACATTTATAGACATCGAGACAGGAACACGATTTCCACCTAGTGGGATAGTTCTTTAAAGTCTTAAGGGAATTTAAAAATAATAAAAAATAACATAAAATAAAATAAAACAAACAAAACTGAATAAAAAGACTTTTATTTCTTAAAATCTGTCATGATACTTGTTTAAATGCATTTCGTATCATTTTCGAACACCGTATGTGATGCAAATGCATCGAAATACGTGTCATAATAGATTTTACGAAATAGTGGTACTTACCAAGTAAAAGCAAAATTACCCAACAAAATTAATAAAAAAATATGTTTGTACTTGTTTAGGCGATTATGCAATTCATAATATTTTTTGACTCAACAAACATGAAGAAGAATATTGAAATCTGGGAAATTTAAATTGAAATTTACAGGGCTTGCGACCGTCATAGGCTGGTTTAAGTGATCACTTTAAACACGTGTAACATTCACCAATTTTACCAATGATTGACAACCACACTACCCAAATTCTTGGAAGTTCTACATATATATTTATGATCCAATTTTGAAACATTCTGCTTGAATCACTAAAATTTTCACTAGAGACATCTATTGGTGAGATAAAAATGCTTTTTCATTGAGCACAAATATTTAGACACACTCAAAATGTTGTAGGCAATTATTTTTATTGTTTAAAAAAATGCATAATCCATCTGTTTTCATTGTAAAATAAATATTTACTATCGGATTCTTCCGATATCAAGATTTACTTTTATGCCCAACACTGAAGGCTTTTCAGTTTTCCGCTGGCATTAGATGAGATTCCCTTTGTTTTTTCTATTATCCCAACCCCAATTTAAGGAATAAGACAGCCGAAGAAAAATACCCTAACACTTTGCACGGTGACGTGGAAAAATGGCGGGAAAATGAAAGATAGCGAACGGAACAGAGAAGATAGGGGATGAACGGGGATGATAAGGAAAGAATAGAAAGAATAGAAGCAAGATAACAGAAAAGAATCGCACTTCTGACTCCACGAGACTAGAATTATTATAATCATTATTTTTTACGCATTTATCCCCCTTTTATGAGAATACAAACGGAAAAATGGTTATTAGATGATTTTTATCTTTGCCTATTTCAAAATCTACCTCAGTTTATTTCGAAGCCACCATATGGAATTGCTGATATGGAAAGTGGTATTAACTTGTGTTAATATCAAATTGAATTCTTGCAATTTTATTTTATAACTAACTTATATCAGTTTAGTTAAAAAGAAATGAAGGAAAATAAAAAAAGCACATATCGCTCACTCCTTTCAACAACGTCATTTTAACAAGCTCACTACTCACACCTTGCCAAATAATTGAATACAAAAAATTCAATCGAAGTAAACAAAAGCATAAATTATATTATAAGTTAAACGTATTAATGTTTTTTTTAAAGTCATTTTTCCATAATAATCATTTTTTTAACACATCGCTCTCTCCTTTCGACAACATCATTTATCAAAAAACTTGATTTTTCAGGAGATCGTTTTTAAAGTTTAAAAATATAATAAAATGTATTAAAAATATATATTAAGCCATTTATTAAACTTTTTACTGTGCAACAGATCTGGTTTGATAAAACCTAAACGTTTTTTTTCATTTGAAAAATATTAAGTATATTTAAAAAAATAATTATACAAAATATTTTCTTCAAAATGCAAAAACAACACTTTTTGTTCTGTAGCGGGTAAATATTAAGTTAAAAATATGCCGCTTTTGCTGGGGTATAGTACATTTTCTAGGCATTGCGCAAACACGCGCAAGTGAAAATTGACGATTTTTGATAAATGATGTCGTTGAAAGGAGTGAGCGATATGCATTTTTTATTTGTCTCATTTAACGATGCTTTATCGAGAAGCAATCGAATACTTGGAAAACTTTAAGTGACAACAGCTGTCCATCATAAACAATAAATTCAATCTAGTTTAGATCTATCCACATCTTTTTATGAATATCTCGTTAGTATTAAGTGTCTATTTTTAATGACTTTATGGAGACAATGGAAGCAGATTATAACTTTATTGCATACTATAAGTTATTTTGATCAAAAGTGGTTTGTATTATATTTTGTTTGATATGTTTCTGTGTTTTGGATCTCTTTGTTATATATATATACGTTACCACAATGTGTGACAATTTTGATTTATGAGCTTTGCTGGGAGGGATGCTTTCCTGTATTATGTGAGAGTAATTATTCAATACAAATATAAATATATTATTTTAGCATGTAGTTGTTTTACTGTCATAAGTTATAATTTGTAGAATATTTCCTCTGTGGGAGTCAAATACATATAATATATTTATTTATTGCTTTGGCGTTTGAAGCTACGGTGACTTTTATGGTGAGACCCAGAAAAAGGCTGCAGTTATATCCGGATGCCCCAGAAACTCGGTGTGAAGGAACACATGAGAATAAAAAGTAAAATTAAAATATATAAAACATGTGTTCGACCAAAAGCCACTTATGGGATTGAGGCAAGAGTATATACTTCTAGAACGAAATCGTGACTTCAAACCTCCAAGATGAAGACTCTCCGATCTATAACCGGAAACACATTGTGAGACCGAGTAAGAAATACCGACATCCGGAACATGTGTAAGACGGAGGATATTATGAAGTGGGGACGACAACGAAGGCGATACTGGAATGATCATGTAAACAGAATGTCACATGACAGACTTCCACGTATCGCCTTTCAAGGATCCCTTGAAGGACGCAGACCCCCAGGCAGACCTCCAAAAAGGTGGCTGGGAGTCATCATCCCAAAAGCTACAAGCGGAGGCACAAACAGATCCTTAGGATCTAGAAAAAGAAGAAGATTTGGCATTTAATTTGTAGAACTCCATTTTAATTTATGTATTAATTTTTAAACCAAATACACATTTTTTAGTCTACTAACTTAGTAGACTCAAAAAATCAGTGTTTGATTGTAAAATTCATACATAAATTCATACATAATCATACAATATATATTTGCATTTTAATATCGTACAAGTCTTTGTCTGGCTTATACATTGCCTCACGTTACCGTTCTTCCTATTATTTAACCAATGAAAAAAAACGTAAAAAAATCATTAATTATTTATGTATTTTCAAAGTACATTTAGAAAGATATATCTCCCGAGGAATGTATCCCATCGGTTTATAGAGCCGAGATAAATTAAATAATTAATCTGAACAAAAACATTGAAAACTGAGTCTGTATATCTTGAAATTTTAAATTATGACACTAACCCTTTCAGGCCGTGTTCTCCATAGCATACTTAACTCAAATTTAATATTTAGCTGTGAAGGGGAATACGATACAGCAGCGTATTAAAGCGTTTTTCAGTTTAGAGCTCTATAAATTGATTAATGTAGGAAGGATTTAACAACGCGGCATAAAACCCCAGGTGCCAGTATCGTAATATTAAAATACAAGTTGCTAGGATTAACTCTGTATAAACATGCCTACGTCACTCGCTATCCGGGGGCGGTGGACTAACACAATGGTCCTCAACCTTTTTATCATACAATCAAAAACCTTAATTTAGCAATGAGTAAATGCTGAGAAGCTCCTGATTGGCCCAAACTAAATATTTTTTTTTTTTTAAAGACTAGTATGTGTGTTTTTATTAATTATACAAATATTTCAATTTCATACTTTTTCTGTGAGCCTAAGTGGCAAATTGTTAGAAATATATTTTAATATTTATATAGAAAAAATAACTGATTTTTGTTTTCTTTTTTTTATTTGAAATTTTTTATTTTTTATTATTTACCAAATATCTTTAACTTCAAACTATTTCTGTGAGCCTGAGTGGCTCATAATTAGAAAAAGATATCAGATTTTGATGGAATGAGCTCGAACCGATAAACTCTGACTTAAGAGTCCACGACACTAACCACGAGACCACAACCCGATACTCTATCGATTAGATTATCCCTCCTGTTCCCAACACAGATTCAAATAATAAAATAAAGTTTTACTTAGTAAATACCACTATTTCTTAAAATCTACTGCGACACGTGTTTTGATGCATTCCGCATCGTTTTCAAACACCGATGCCTATGACGGTCGTCAGCCCCGTAAATGCCCAGACTTCCATAATCTTCATCATCTTTGATGATATGTCAAAAAGTAATATGAAAATGACTCCTTTAATTGGAGATAATCCAGATTTTGTGAATAAGTATTTGGATACACTCAAAATGTTGTACCTACAAAAAATTACTTTTTATTAATTAATATAAGAAACAATAAATTAAATAGGGTGCCGCGTTACTTTGATAAGCCTTTACTTGGGAAATAATATAATTATCCCGTCCCGAGGAAATGGGGAAGGGTTACATAATGATTTAAGGGTGGTATTCCAACGCTAAGTATTTTTTGAGGAATTTAAGGATGTATTCACGCCACGTTTGCGTGATTCGCAAATGACAAGGCATCTGTTATAATACTTACTTGCACAATGCCTTTACACGATTATCTTCACGCTCCAAATGATTCCCTCTCCAAACTTTCAAATTTCCAACTTAAACCTACTCGTAACACTTTAATCGTCGACCGAGCATGAATGTCTAATACTCCGTGGAATTATATGTACAAATTAAGATTACATTACAGTAAAACCGCGATATAACGAACTTCTATTTAAAGAACTTAACGATTTAACACATCGCTCGCTGCTATCAACAACGTCATATCGTAGTCGTACACGAGAAAGTGACCAACTACCAAAACGTTAAATGTTCAGGAGGGCCATTTAAGTCACTTTTGCTTGGCAAGAAAGTAAACATCAATGCAGTTAGTCATTTTTACCAAGTCAATATATTATACTTCCAAGTTTAAAATCCTTTGGGATTTTGTTCAGGGCAATATTTAGCTAGTAAGATATCTAATAGTCAATGATCACGTTTTTGTAAGACAATGCACTTGGTCACTTTCTCCTGTATGACAACGATATATCAAAAAAAAATATTTTTCAGGAGATCGTTTTTAAAGTTCAAAAATATCTCTTCAAACCCTTATCCACACCCCAATGGTGCATAGGGCACTGCATCATATAAACGCAGTGTTATCTTGATCGGTAACACATGAAGGAATGGTGATCAGCCCTCCGCTTCAGGTACCAGTCCAAGGTAATAATTAATAAATATCACAGTGAAAAAAATCACTTTTATTTATTTAACCCCCCCTGAGAATCGAACCCGGGACCACCAGAACGATAGCCGAGCATGCTGATCGTTACACTACGAAAGAAAAATAAAATGAATGTATTCAAAATAAATATCAAGCCACTTACTGAACTTTTAACTGTGCAACAGATCTTTTTAGGTAAAACCTGAATGATTTTTCTTCATTTGAAAAATATTTATTATTTCTTAAAAAATAATTGAACAATACCCTTGGAAAGGAGTGAGCGACATGTCTTACTATTTTATTTATTGTTTCGACATTTACTTTGTGGTAAGACATGATGAAATTGTAAAAGAAAAAAACTTGTTTTTTCCACTTGAGTTTATTTTATTATAACGAATAGATTCGGAAACTATCTTTCCATCTTTCATTTTAATTGTAGACCAAGCATGAATGTCTTATACTCCGTGGAACTATATGTAGAGATTAAGATTACATTATAGTAAAACTGCGATATAACGAACATTTATTTAAAGAACTTTAACACATATCTAACTATTTTATTTATTTTTTCGACATTTACTGTGTGGTAAGACATGATGACATTGTAAAAGAAAAACACTTGTTTTTTACCACTTGTTTCTTTTAAGTTTTTGTATTCTTTATTTATGTCTAAATACAGTGTTCATATTTTAAATAACAAGATTTTGAGTTATTTTAAACATGGTTTTATATAACGGACTTTCGGCTTATCAGACACTGGCTACTCCTATTTTTTCGTTACATCGAGTTTTTACTGTATACGTTTGTTACATCATCACCTTGAACATATATCCGGAGAAATTTGCAATTACTATGGAAAATTTAAACTCTAAACATTTAAACAAAAAACAATATAAATGAAGAAGAAAATGGGAGTCTGAATATTTTATATATAACAAAGCTTACGATATGTTATATGTAGATAATGTGATCAATTTTAAACTTATATTTTTTTTAAATTTTATATGAAACTTGTTCACAAATCTGGATTATCTCCGATTATAGGAGTTATTTTTCATGTTATTTTTTGACATCTCATCAAAGATGATAAAGAATATGGAAGTCTGGGCATTTACAGGGCTGACGACCCAATGACGGCTGGTTTAAGTGATCACTTTACCCACGTGCAACATTCACCAGTTTTACCCATTATTGACAACCACCCCACTCAAATTCTTGGAAGTTCCAAGCCTATGACAGTCGTCAGCCCCGTAAATGCAAAGACTTTTCATCATTTTTCATAAGATGTAAAAAAATAATAAATTAAAATTTATTTATTTGGATATTTCAAAAAGAATGATGAATAATAATAATTATACGGTATAAAATATTGAAATTAAAATACTACATCATTTATTAAATACAACAACTTTTAATTTGAAAATGACGTTTGTAATTCTCAGGTAACGGAAAAAATAACATTTAATTAAATTTCTTTGATCTCTGAAAAATTCAATTTGCGATTCGCTCACCGTGATAAATTCATAAATTTCCTTTGAAAACAGAGACGTGAATCAAGTTTTTTTTTAAATATAACGCCTTATTCTACGTCAAAGACGTTAAAAATTGTTTTTACGAAAACATTTTTATTCGAGCGATCTTTTTAATTGGGTCAACTTTGGAAATTACCATATTTTCTCAAACAATAATGAAATATTGACACAAAAAGACAGGAATTTTACTTTTTGCTACAGTTTTTTTTTCCCAAAAAAATAACGGGATGATGAAAATTCAAAAACATTACGTCATTAAAAAAATATAGTTTCACGTACGTACATCAATTCGCCTCCGTGTTGTAATGGTCAGAATGCTTGGCTACCGTTCTGGAGGTCCCAGGTTCGATTCCCAGGGGGGGTCAAATAAATATTTGTGATTTTTCACTCTTATATTTATTCAAAATTACCCTGGACTAGTACCAAAAGTGGAGGGCTGATCACCTTTCCTTCGTAGGTTAACGATCAAGATAACACTGCGTTTATAAAATGCAGTGCCTTATGCACCATTGGGGTTTGAAAAAAAAATCAATTAATGTAATAAAACATGTTGATTTTAAAAATTAAACACTTGTATAGTAATACCAATAATTGAATTTTATTTCACATGACTTGTTTCGAAAACTACTGTTGTTTTCATCGACAGGTGATCACAAAAACTTACGAGCAAACAATCATTCAGGTATATAAAGAGGTAGGTAGGGTAATAACTAGAGGGGGTAAGGGGTGGGAGTGGGTTTAATGGGAACAAAGACAATAATGGTGAGGAATTTTGAAAAACCATATAAGTGATTTACAAGTCTCAATTAGTGGTCATATACAAATGTTTAATTTTTAATAATCAACATGTCATTCCGCAAAGTTGATGCCTAATGAATAAATAATATAAAAATGTTAGTTTTCATTTGTTCAAAATATCAAATCTCCGAAAGTAATATAACGATTTCAAAATTTCCAATTTTGACATAACCTTGCATTTTATTCCGTGCTTATTTATATTTATGAAAGGGTTTTCTTTACTAGTGACATTTTCTTTTCATTTTCTTTACTAGTGGGTAAAACATATTTTTTTCGAAAAACATATTCTGTACGTTGTGATTTTCTTATATTATTATATAAATATAGTTAAATATACAAAAAATCTCTCGATAAACTGCTGATGAAGGAGTTTGTCATGGGATTCTAAAGGAAATCGTAACTTACACCAGGAAAAAAAATATATACGAGATCGAAGATGTCGTAATAAAGGCATCAAAGAAGACAATGATATGCGTATGTGAGGAGAATGAAACCATCCAAACTCCTCCACATCGCACTGCAAGGCCAATCCCAAGGTAGAGGACTCCTGGGCTAGCCACCAAAGGAAAAGATTGACTGATCCCTCTTTAAAACAGGCCACAGGGCCTACACCAAGAAAAAGATGATAAATAAGAAGAAATATATGTATGTACACATATATATATATATATATATATATATATATATATATATATATATATATATATATATATATATATGTATATTTTTATATATATATATATAAAAATATACATATATATATATATATATATATATATATATATATATATATATATATATATATATATATATATATATATATATATATATATATATATATATATATGTATATAAATATATAAACATGTAAATATACATATTAACACAGATACCTACGCATATAAACAGATACATTTCAAATACGTTAAATTTATTTTACCTATTTTATTTTATGTTATTTGTTCGGGAATTTTACAGCTTTATATTATTTTTTTAAAAAGTAACATTTACAATAATAAACATTACAATACATTAACGAAAATAGTTGTAATAAAAAAGCCAATTAAATAATTCCACGTTTATGTTATAATTACTATTAAAATAATTAAGGGATTAAAAAAAAAGAATATGAAGGAAGGAAAAGGAAAAAAATTACATGCATTGTTGAATTTAACCTATAAGTTGGATTGTGTATTATGTTTCCCTCATTTCCAGTAAAGCTTGTACGATAATAAAACAACCGTTAAGTAAAATACACATTCGTCCCTACTTTGTGTATGGCTGTTTTGTTTTATACCAAAAGACACATTTGTACATAAAATTGGATCTACGTGTCAAGCACCACCCGATACAGCCATAAACTCAATGACATTTTTTTATGTTCATCATGTCTATTTTGCCCTTATGAATAATGTCAAACTCACATGACCTTATACGTCACAGGGTTGACATAAAATTTTACAATACATCCATAAACTTATTATAAAATAAACGAAAAATTAACAAGCTTCTACTGGTATAAAGCGGTTTTTAAAGGTTTCATATAACACGAGTATAAGGGTTGAATTTTTACTTCAATTAATATGGTAAACTTCATATACGTCCAGTGAATTTTCATCACTGATAATTTATTCATAAAAAAGTTTAATACTTAAAAAATGAATAAAGTAATTACTACGCCGCTTATCTACAGGAGTAGGCGAAGAGAATTGAACGCCACACCAATCATCTTTGAAAACAATCTCCGTTTTTTCCAAATTTATGCATCCCCTCAAATATATCCACTGATTATTTCAACTCCTGACCCGGCCGCTTTTAAGTATTTGACATACCTGATAATGCCACATTTTCCTCGTTCTTCCTCTGTTCTTTTTTCCGACATCATTCCTACTACATTTAAACGTTTCAATTAAAATATTTTAAAGGTTTTTCCTCGCTCATTCGTTCCACATGTCCAACCCATCTCAACAGACATTTCTTTATTTATTCGATAGGTAATGTAAATTAGTCTTGCATTTTTTCCTTATTTTAACATTCCGCAGTGTTATCTTGTAACGACTAACACGAAGGCGAGATGATCACTTCTGCACTTCAGGAACCATTTCAGGGTAATATTAAATCAATTGTATAGTTTAAAATCACTAATATTTATTTTGACCTCCAGTACAGTAGCTAAACACGCTAACCATTACACCACGGAGGTGGACCATGGAGAATATGTACCTTTGTTTGTAAAAATAATTTGATGATTAAAATAGGTTGTTATATCAGCAAGGATTCAAAAAGTTTGAATAGTATGGACGTAAAGTTTGAAATATGGGGTCGATGAAGTGAAAAGAAATTTGAAATCGGAAAGCTTGAAGACGAAGTGAATTCATACCTCAGCGAACTAAACTGAAGAGCTTTCAGAGACAATGACATTCAGGTACACTAAAACTCCTGAAATAATGAAAGCCTTCCATTACAAAATAGATCATTGAATTGTTCACAGTACTAAATAAGACCCAGTTATTTTTTTTTGTAAAAAACACTGTTTGTACATATAGGTAAAATTCGTCAAATCAGATGAGACGAAAAAAACGTACACATAAACACATTAAGAAAATTCGTAATATACCTTTTTCTCGGGAAATTACTTTTCAGTAGCTCTACTTAAATTTCTGCCATCCAAATGACATGTGATATTAAGCTTGAAATGGGATATTTAAAATGTTCACTCGGAAAATTATTTCACCCCTAATGGCAGTGTGTGGAAAATCATCAATTTAAAGAAAGCTTGAAAAACGTATTCAGAAAAGTCACATTCGGCATCTGATTATAAGGGTGGGAAAATATATCAATGCGAGATACAGGGGTGTGAAAATATCAAACCTTCGCGGACAAGGGAAGGTAAATGGCAACGAAGCATTTTTTATAAATGTTTTATTGTTAATAACAAGAGTTTGGTGGTAATTTCTAAATTCTTTCTTTTCTATATATGAATGGGCTGAAAATGGAAGACTGTTTTTGCGTATTGAAAATGCCAATGACGTTGATAGAAATAACGTTTTTTATATGTATGGTACACAGCGACTTGCTTTATTGCTATTAAAACATAATTTAATATTAAATACACATTATAATTTATTATATAAAGAGCAAAGGTAAAATTAGGGAATGTGTGTTAGCGATCTAGAGTTCATTTATTGGTTTATGTTTTAATTTTAAATCAAACACAGATTTTTTGAGTCTACTAAGTTGTATTTTATTAACAAAAAAAATTATATTGTGACAATTGTTTTGCCTTGTTAGGGCATTATCAAACGAATATCGTTCGTTTGATAATGCTTTAACAAGGCGAAACAATTTTTAGACTTAGTAGACTCAAAAAATCTGTGTTTGATTTAAAATTAATACATTAATTAAAATGGAGTTCTACAAATTAAACGCCAAATCAATAAATAAAAATTTATTTATTGGATTGAACCGTATTGAAGTTTTTTTTTTCTTTTTGTGTGCATATTTTTTTATTGAATTTCTTTTACAAATCAGTTTTTTTCATCAGTTGACTTGGGGGTCTCCACACAATAATAAATAATTTAAATATGTTTTAATACAGCTGTTTATATAAATTGTTCAAATAAAGTAAAAAAAACAAAAGGTATAAAAAGTACTCCACCGATAAGCAACAAAATATTATAGATTATTTGAAAATGCTTACTGTTTAATCAAATTAAAAAATACAAAGTTTAAAAAAAAAACATCATTGACTAGCCACATCGTGTAGCTTAGTGGTTTTTCGCACAATAATATATTACATGAAAATGTTTTAACAAAATTGTTACAAAAAAGTTTTTTTTTAAAGGATTCTGCCTACTAGCTCTATCAGGTGGCTTGGTGAAACAATGAATTATTTGAGTGTACACAACAGTAAAAATAAAATAATAAAACACAAATACCTTTTTTAAAAAAAACATCATTGACAAATCCACGAAGTAGTTCCGTAGGAGTTTGCAAAAGAATTGATTATTTTTGTGTGTTTTACCACCAATATATAATTAAATTAAAAGTACAAATATGATCTCCAACAATAAGTCACATCATATGCTTTAGAAGATCTCTACAAATAAATAAATAAATAAAATAAGGCATTAAATGAATGCCACTTTAATTAACACAATTTTCGTTGATTAACAGAGAGAGTGCGTAACACTGAGGCATTAGTTTTTCTGACGCTGGAAAAAAAACTTTTATCTCAAATGGATTGGATCCGAGATAGATGGGCACGACTTTACACAAAGAAAAGTGATAAGATTAATTCCATCAATCGCCATCTTGCGCAATCTCCTCTTGATACATATTCGGGAAAAAGTTGCGTCCATTTGAAATTCAAGCGTGCGCCATCCGTCTGGGACTCGAGAACTATAGTATAGGGTAGGAAGGGAAGGTTTCGTACGGCGCCGTTAATGCTACTCGGGGGATTAATTTGCCCCACCACGCAAGCTGAACCGTTTGTAGTCTGAGCATCTGAAGGTTCATTACCATACGACTAAGCGCTTCTCAATCTGCGGCGCGCGGATCGCTGGCGGCGCCGACGCGATGGCGCTGGTGACGCCGACGTCTCGGCGCTATTGGTAAATTGGTTTCCAAACGTCAACATTAAAATAATCACATACCTAACTAACTAACAAACTAACCATCACGCCGCTTCCCCACAGAGGTATATAGAGGATTCAGAAGGCTACGTAGAGGATATAGACATCAGTCTGTCTTTGAAAACAAACTTCGTCTTATCCACATTCATACGTCTCCTCATACATACCCGTCGATTATAACATTTCCTTATCTTTCACACTTTGAACTTTGACACTTTTAACAATTTAAATACTTCATTTACAACATTTTGAGTATCACTAAAATATCGTTTAGATGTTTAGATGTCAAAAAATAATATGAAAAATAACCTATTTAATTGAATGTTATCCAGATTCAAGAACAAGTATTTAAACACACTCAAAATGTTGTAAATAAATTATCTGGTCAAATTATAAGCTAAAATAATAAAATGAAAAGGATTACAATCCAGGACTCGGACCTCACATACAAATATAAGAGTTTCGGCATACACAAACAAATTTGTTTTACTGTTCTTTCCTCACTCATTCGTCTTCTTTGTTGCCTCCCCCACTTTACGACATCTTCCATCTCATATTTCTCTTATCTAGGTGTTCCTTATTCTATCTCGTAGACTCTTGCCAGATATGCTCCTTAGTCTTAATTTTTGACACACTTCATTCAAATTCATTCAAACCGTTATCCGCACCCCTATGGTGCATAGGGCACTGCATCATATAAACGCAGTGTTATCTTGATCGTTAACTCATGAAGGAAAGGTGATCAGCCCTCCGCTTCCGGTACCAGTCCAAGGTAATATTGATTAAATATAGGAGTGAAAAAATCACTTAAATTTATTTAACCCCCCCTGGGAATCGAACCCGGGACCTCCAGTACGGTAGCCGAGCGTGCTGACCATTACACTTTTACCGCATTTTTTTAACTGCGGTGTCCGCTCTGCATTCAATCCCAAATGTCATCATAGGTCGCACACAAGTTTGTATTTCATGTATTTTAATTTTTTTGCCAATCTTCCTTCAATATCAGAGTTATTCCAAAAATATAGTTTTTAAGTCTTGTATAAATTACACTTTCAATGCATTTTAAAGACAAACAACTCTTATAAGCTCCTTAGAGTCTTCCTTTCTGCCACTTTTTGAGCTTTTTTGTGACTGCGATGTCCGTTCTGCTTTCAATTATATCTGATCTTGACTTTAAAAACTATTTTTGTACTTTATAAAAAGTTTAGAAGCTCTGTGTTCAAGGAAGAGTAGATCCGAAAAAAGCCAAGCCTATGTTCATATTATATATTTGTACGAAAGCTTCTCCAAACTTCATGACGTAAAAATCCATATTTGAGAAGTGAAATGGGTAATACACATTGCAAATACCAAAAAAGCACGATATAAGAAAAAAAAACAATGAACAAACGTACTGAACAACGTGACCTTTATATGTTATGAGGGTTTTGTTGAAATAATATTTTTGTATTGTATATATTTCTCTTTCTGAATTACGTTATCGTTTCGTGCGTAGCTTGGTTATTATAATTAGTATGTTTCATATTCTTATCTTTACTCATGGCAAATAAAAACCTATCAGCAAAGCTGAACTGGAAGTAGACAACTAAATCCTGGTAACAACCGTAATATTTTCAAGTGAAAAATGTAAAAAGTAGACTGAATGCTGTTATAATGCGATCCATCAGAATAATGTGTCAGCGGCAGGCCGATGTACGATAGATGTTCAAATTTCGAAACATGTATTTATCCTTTGATTTACAACATTTTGAGTGTGTCCAAATACTTGTTCACAAATCTGGATTATCTCCAATTATAGGAGTTATTTTTCATATTATTTTTTGACATCTCATCAAAGATGAAGAAGAATATGGAAGCTTATGACGGCCCTCACTCCCGTAAATGCCCAAACATCCATATTCTTCTTCATCTTTGATGAGATATCAAAAAATAATATCCTTTGATTAACATGTTCTATCACATGCGAGTTCTTAGCACCGTATATGGTTGACTTGAGTTGAGAAAACTTTAAAAAGCTTCCATCACATTGTTTATCATAGGTAGAAAAGTGAATTTTAGACGAATAAAAATTTATCAAACAAGCTAGCTTTTGACTGCTCATAAGTCCTGTTAAAATCCAGATTTTCACATTTTTCTTCATTTTTGTTGAGATTTTAATTAAATAAAATAAACGATGGCTTGAAGAAAGCGATAAAAGTAAAACTGCATTTCTTAATTATTAAGATCGATCCAAAAAAAAGCTTTTGCCGAAAAACATAGTAAAGCTCCTCTAATCTAAAATTTTTTTGACTGAAAGCATGGTCAGAGTGCAAAAAAAAATGTCGGATTATCAGAAAATGCAGCAAAATATGGATTTAAAATAAAATGAACTAATTATATCCGAACTAAAAAATGACTGGATGTATCGTTTTTAACATAAAAATATTGCAATAAACAGCACAAATGCTGTTACTTTTATTGAAAAAGAGAATAACAATTAAAAATATATATGGATACAAAAATTAAGAATATTCTTCTATGGTAAAAAAAAAACTTTTACAAAAAAATAATAAAATTTTATATGATAAATGTTTTATACTCAAACATATGTATGTGATTTTTTCTTTATTTAATTTTTTTGCGTTTCACAATAAAATATAAATAATAAATAATAATAAAACCCCAATCCACACCCCAATGGTGCATAGAGCACTGTGTCTTATAAACGCAGTGTTATCATGATCGTTTTACACATAACGGAAAGGTGAGCAGCCCTCCGCTTCAGGTACTAACCAGTCCATGGTAATATTGAATAAATATGACAGTGAAAGAATTACTTATATTTATTTTTATCTCCCTTGGGAACCGAACCCGGGACCTCCAGAACGGTAGCCGAGCGTGCTGACCATTTCACTACGGAGGCGGACATTACACTACGAAAATATAAATACATAAATATGTAAAAAAAATATTATAGCAAAAAAGATCCCACAAAGGCATGGCCTGTGTGTGGGTATACATTATATTTTAGGTTATAGTAAAGGGCACTCACAAGAAATCAATAGATTTTATCAGAAATAAAATAAGATTAAAACAAAACGAAAAATGAAAAAGATGAAAATTAAAAAAAGTTAGCAAATACATTTAAGGTAACAAAAATAAACAAAAAATCTTTCTCGAATAATTAAATTTTATAGTTTCCTAAATTTCAGTTAATTATTGATTTTGTTTACATAATCCTCCATCACGCTTCTCTTATACCCTTTTATTATTACAATGTATTTATTAACAGCGAATATCACGAATATAAGTAGAAACTTATATTTAAAAAAAAACCGTTATGGTGTTTCTTGGGGGTTTTATCATTTAAAGAAGCAGTCTAACCAAGGGTGAACGAGAGGGGTTCTATCATACAGTAATAACATTTCTACTCGATGCAAAACTCGGGTAACTTAGTATATTTTTACATGATAAAATATATTTAAAATCATCCCCTTTAAAAGTGCATTTTGAAGCTTACGGTAATGGAAGTGAGAAGGTTCGTGATATTCGAATGCTGATCTGATTCATGTATTACCGAGACGGTAAATTACACTTGTGAAGTACACTAAAAACGAGTAGACGATTTACTCCGCAGAACGCTTTAAGCGATTTTACAGTATATTTCTAAATAGATTAATTTCCCGCATCTACTAGACACTTGAGTTTTCAATCTAGTGCTTGC
The DNA here is from genome assembly GCF_059751285.1 of Brachycentrus maculatus. Classification (NCBI taxonomy): domain Eukaryota; kingdom Metazoa; phylum Arthropoda; class Insecta; order Trichoptera; family Brachycentridae; genus Brachycentrus; species Brachycentrus maculatus. The sequence goes on from NW_028281247.1 coordinate 105,591, forward strand.
AAACATATTACAACAGCTGAATATATGTAAATGTGTATTTATATATATTGTCCGCCTCTGCGGTGTAATGGTTAGCGTGTTTAGTTACCGTGCAAGAGGTCTTGAGTTCAATTCCCAGGGGGATCAAATGAATTAAGGTGCTTTTCACTCTCATATTTATTTAGTATCATCCTAGACTGGTACAAGAAGCGCAGGGCATCTTGCTTTCATTCTATTAACGATGAAAACAACACTGCATCGCTACGATGCAGTGCTTTATGCACCATTGGGTGTGGAAAAGGGTTTAAAGAAGATATTTACACAATAATCTTTAGAGAAAATGCATTTCTTTGCTAAATCATTTCCATGATCTCCTTTTCTCCAACGAAATATCAGTAAAATATCCTTGAGATATTTTACTGATATTTCGTAGATCTCCTGAAAAAATATAAAAAATAGTTTGTTTGTTTATTTACTTATTTGAATATAAAACCTGTCACAAATTCTCAACCACTGTCAGACGAAAATACCAAAGCTATCAAACTTACAACTAACGTACCAGAGGAATCCAAAAACAGTTCATGTATACTACAATACATCTTTCATACATGTTGTATCCATGAAATATGGATCATTTACATATTTGCAATATGGGTGTTAAATAATAGGCAGAATGATAGATGTGTATAAAATGATCACACAGACAACTAAATGCCAGGACTTCTATCTCATAAAAACCATTGACACTTCATCTGAAATTGAAATACCTTTGCTTAAGTTTAAATATCTTTGCAACATTTTCAGTGTGTCCAAATACTTGTTCACAAATCTGGATTTTCTCCAATTATAGGAGTTAATTTTCATTTTATTTTTTGACATCTCATCAAAGATGAAGAAGAATATGGAAGTCTGGGCATTTACGGGGCTGACAACCGTCATAGGCTGGTTTAAGTGATCACATACATGAGAAACGCCAGAAAATATCATTTTCATTTTTATAATTTTAGCTTATAATTTGACCAGTTTATTTATTTACAACATTTTGAGTGTGTCCAAATACTTGTTCACAAATTTGAATAAAAGATTTTCCGCTCAAAAAAAAACTTATTTTCATCTCACCAATAGATGTCTCTAGTGAAGTTCTAGCGATTCAAGAACAATGTTTCTGAATTGGTTCATATATATATAGAACTTCCAAGAATTTGAGTAAATAATGTGGTTGTCAATAATGGGTAGAATTAGTGAATGTAACACGTGTGTAAAATGATCACTTAAACCAGCCTATGACGGTCGTCAACCCTATAAATGCCCAGACTTCCACATTCTTCTTCATCTTTGATGAGATGTCAAAAAATAATATGGTTTTAATTTAATTTATTCTATAAAATCAATAAATATCTTAAGTATTCAATATTTTACACCGAACTGGTGTAATGATTCATGACTATTCGACCCAATTATAACCAAACTGGGTTTATTATTCATGTCTAGCCGACCCAATTATAACCAAACTGGGTTTATGATTCATGTCTAGCCGACCCAATTATAGCCTAAAACGACTGTTTTCGTCCCAAGAATAGACAATATAATTTTTCGAAAAGAAATGGGGCTTTAAAAACACTCATTAATTTAAAAATTCAGCCTTGTCATAAAATAGGATGCCAAGTTTCTCAAACTGTTCAGAAACTCGATTAGGACGCCAGAAGAAATTGTCCCAAGGTTCTGTAGACTTAAGAGGAGAGCTCGCAATTAATAAATTTATGCAAAATTTTATTTGATTAAGACTAGTTTTTACACAACACAAAATAAAGTCTCAAATATTATGGAGCAGTGAAAGGTATTTTATTGTTATCTTAACGAAAGTGTAGAAGAATATATAAGTTTGGGCGCTTACAGGGCTTACGACACGTCAAAGGCTGGGATAAGGAATCATATACACGTGTAATATTCATCATTAAAAAGCACACTTTAAAAAAAAAATGAAGTCATATTCATACTTTTATTGAAAACATCCTGCATAGTGCTATTTCTTTGGCAATATCAATGGTAAGTAAGTTTAAGTAAGTGAAATAAGTAAGTTTATTAACTAAGTTAGATTATTCTCGAATGATTTGGCATACGAAGAGATGCCTGAAGATATAATTTAATTTGTAAACATGAATTACAAACCAAAATTATGAAAATAATTCAGCAAACAAATGCGTTCGTAGTTTTTTCAGTTAATATTACGTGGTAGCTATTAGGCTGTATTTTTTTTAGAGAAATCTCAACAGTAATGTGATTTGCATGTTTGTTGGTAAAATCAAATATGTTTGTTTTTTAAACATAGATGAAGAAAAATATATGTAGAAGTCAAGGTATTAACAGGGTTTATGATCTATCTTAGGCTGGTTAAGTGATTAATTTACACACGATTGACAACCACATTTCTGAAAGTTTTGAATATCATACATATATCATTTTATCTCATGACAATATACATTTACTTTGATTTAAAAAATTATGATATTAACATTTTGTAAGATTTACGGTAGGATTTTTAAAACAAGCTGTCAAGCTTTATGAGTATTTCAAAAATTAATATTGAATTTCATATTATAAATACATAAACGTACTTGAATTTCCCAATTCTTTGATATTTTAATAAACGTTCATAAAATTGCTAAGGATATTTCAATTGCTATAAAAAAGTATAATCCATGACGAGTTAAAAGCATGAACTATTGGAGAAAATCCAGTTATGGAGTCAAGAGGTATGAAGAAGTTTCAAGTATAGGTAGATATATGAGTACATATTTTAAAAAACCTACGCTTAAGGTTTTTTAAGACTGGCGTCTTAAGACGAAGAACGAATCCCTATTCCGGCGTCGTGGGATAATTTACGAGGCAAAGTTAAATTACCTCGGCAGTTAACCGGTGGAGGGTAGTTAACTCGGGCCGTTCTCAACAGGTTGGGTCCTATTCTGATTTACATGTAAATGTGTTAAAAGTTCGGTTTATGGCCGTTTTACTATCGCGAGCGCCACTGCATAAATTTGTATTACAGAAGAATGCCAAGTCCGAAGAAAACTACATTTTTACTGCGTGTAATATTGTTTATTTTCATATAACAATGGTTAAAATTTTTGGCATAAGGGTAAATTGAGGTAACTGGAACAAAAATGTTTTGGGATTTCTCGGAAAACATAAAGTATTTACAATTGTATTTTTCATATATTTTTTTATAATAATAATGAACTGCTTAAATTCATTAAATTTAAATTCATTTTGTCAGAAAAATTATATAAAATAGCTAAATTGTTCGAAATCTTATAAACCTAAAAGGGTAATTCTATTCCCTGTCCTTTCCTTTTCTTCTTTTCCTATCACTGTCATCTCCTTTTCTCTGTATCCCATCCTTGTCTCATGTCTCTTCTTATATAATATGGACTTTTCTTATGCATAGGAGTGAAGAACTGTAATTGGTACTCATGATTTTTTTGTATTCTGATTTATCGTATATTGTAACTGTTGTTTTTCCTTCCAATAAAATAAAATAATAAAAAATAAAAAATAAAATTATGATTTTTAACCCCTGCCTTGTTGTAAAAATGACATGAATTTTGTCTTACCCTCCACCAGTCTGATGATGTCAGCAATGATAAGACTCGGTCACTGGTCAAATAGAATAGAAGTTTAAAAAAAAACCTAATTGTAATCAACGCTGAGTTTAGCATCATCGATATTTTTTTAATAAGGTCTGTTTATGTAAATGGTTAACGCATGTGGAACGAACAAGTGAGGAAAGAACGGTAAAACGAATTTGGAGAGTTGAAAATAAGAACAGAGGAAGACTGAGATGGACTAGGCATGTTCAAGTATTTTAAATTGCTCAGATCAGGAGTTTTATGATCGGTTGGTATTTATAAGTAGATCCATGAATGTAAAAGAGCCGAAGGATTTTCGCAAAGACAGGTTTGTGTGGCATTCTATTCTTTCTACCTACCCCTGCGGGGAAGCGGCGTGATGCTTACTTTTGGTTTTTTATGGTTTATATATTTACATGTATGCGCTAAGGCGTTGATATGAAAGTTGTTTTCATTTACAAATGTAGAACTTCGAATAACTAAAATCGCTCACTCCTTTCAAGAACGTCATAAATAAAAAACTTGATTTTTTAGGAAAACGTTTTTAAAGTTGAAAAATACAATACAATGTATTAAAAATAAATATCAAGCCACTTATTGAACTTTTACTATGCAACAGATCGTTTTAGGTAAAACCTGAGGGTTTTTTCTGAATTTGAAAAATATTTAGTAAATTTTAAAAAAAATTATTAAACAAAACCTTTTCTTTTAAGTGCAAAAACAACACTTTCGACCCTGTAGCGGGTAAATATTATGTTAAAAATATGCCTCTTTTGCTGTGATATGGTACATTTTCTGGGCATTCCGAAAACATGCACATCTGAAAATTGACGATTATTGATTTATGACCTTCTTGAAAGGAGTAAGCGAAATGACAAAAGATAAAAATTTGCTTTTAAGTAGTTAGATAAATTTATTTTATTATTTAGATTTTACTTTATAAAAAAAAGTAAAAATGCTGTTCACAAAATTAAAAAAAAAGACGCATAGACTTTGAATTAGTCTGATCAAAATTACTTCAGGGAGTTGAAAGTTGAGAGAAAAACGGGAGAGAATGATAACTTCTATAATTAATATAATTCTAAGTATTTTAAATCAGAATCAAGGGGCATTCGCCAGTTGATATGTTCCGAAAACATATTAAACATTTCAGCTGACTGAGCTGCCGTAAATTTGGAAAGGTGGGACTACCCAAGGATTTTGCAAGGATGCCATCCGAATATTATACCGGGATGAAATATGTACGCATTTTATTATATGTGTCACGGCATACGTCTTGCTGAATGTAGTTGGAAGGTGACAGTCGGGAATTTATGTGCGTCACGCGTGCCGCTCCCGGCAAAAAACGAAATGTGCAAAAAACAAATTGTAGTAGTTTTCCTCTGTGCCCGCCAATGCCAGGGAAGAGAAGGATGTGTTTTAGTAGCGACAGGAACATATTGCCCGATTCTGGCACACTCACATTCTGTCTGGAGGTACAGGAATAATTCAAATGAAAAACATTATTAATTTATGTTTTACTTGGTAAAACGTTTCACAATAGATTTTCAAACATAGTGGTACTGTGATTAAAGAAAACACTTGTTTTTTACCACTTGAGTTTTATTCTAGACTACATGTTTCAGAAGTTAAACTTCCATCATTCAGGTCTGTATAATAACTATGTTATTATATGTTATTATACATATGTTATTATACAGACCTGAATGATGGAAGTTTAACTTCTGAAACATGTAGTCTATAATAAAACTCAAGTCGTAAAAAACAAGTGTTTTCTTCAATCATTGTAACATGTCTTACCACAAAGTTAATGCCGAAACAATAAATAAAATATAGTGGTACTGTGTTTGAAAATCTATTGTGACACGTGTTTCGATGCAATATGCATCATTTTCCATTTCAATGAAGACCAGCATTTGAAAATTATGCAGAATGCATCGAAACTCATGTCACAATAGATTATTAAATTAGGTCCTTACTTTGTTATGCTTAAATTTAAAAAAAAGATACAGATTCAAGAATAATGTTTCAAAAATGGTTCAAATATATTTAGAACTTCCAAGAATTTGAGTAGTGTGGTTGTCAATAATGGGTATATTTGGTGAATGTTACACGTGTGTAAAGTGATCAATTAAACCAGCCCGTGACGGTCGTCAGCCCCGTAAATGCCCAGACTTCCATATTCTTCTTCATCTTTGATGAGACGTCAAAAAATAATTTAAAAAAGGAAAGCTCAAAGTGACTACTGAATCGATTAATGAATGCCTTAACGATTTGACATTGCAACGAAAAGTTTATTAATAACCGATGAATTTGTAAAATAATGAAATAGTCGATGAATTTCAAGTTTATTTGTGAGCATGATTTTTGAGAGGATATTTTATATGTCTACTTTTCGCTTTTTTAACATAAAAATATATAATGTACGTGTTAAACCACTAACCAATATTTTAGTATACCGGTTTCAAGATGAACTCGTCTTTTTGTCAGGAAAATCACTACACCAGCATGCAAACAATACTAAACGTCACTTCCAAAGCCTTATTTACAAACTACCAAATATAAAAACCAGTAAGTGTGTGAATTGTGCTATGGATGTTACTACAATTATAAAAACGCATTTGTTTTATATTTCGTAAAGAAACAAGTGTGTGTATAGTGCTGTGGTAGTGACGTGTAGTATTGTTTGCATGGTATTGTAGTGATTGTCCAGACAAAAAGACGGGTACGTCTCGAAACCGGTAGACTAAAACTTCGGTGAGTGGTTTTACTCGTATACTTACATACATTGCTAACATTTTTATAAATAAAAAAACGAGTAAAAAAAATGCTATAATTTTTTTAAGTATTAATATTTTGTCCGCCTCCGTAGTGTAATGGTCAGCATGCTCGGCTACCGTTCTGGAGGTCCCGGGTTCGATTCCCAGGGGGGTTTAATAAATATAAGTGATTTTTTCACTCTAATATTTATTCAATATTACACTGGACTGGTACCTGAAGTGGAGGGCTGATCACCTTTCCTTCATGTGTAAACGATCGAGATAACACTGCGTTTATATGAAGCAGTGCCCTATGCACCATTAGGGTGCGGTAAGGGTTTTATTATTTATTTTTAATATTTTACATGTTAAAATGATAAAAATAGCCTTGTTTTGATTTCCATATATAATTTTTAAAATAATAAAATAAAATAATAAAATTCATGTGATCATTTTATATTAATTTCACGCAAAAATAATAGATTCCTTTTACTGGACCTTATATTATATTTTGAATATAGCGATTGTGTCAATATTTTCCCTGCCTTTTTCGTGGATTACAGATATATAATATTGACTCAATTTCCCAGAAGGAGTAGTCTTCTCCATTTTATCTCATCCCCCATACAACGTTTGTTAAGAAACGATGTATTGTGATATATTGTGATATATTACGATGTATTGTGACGTATTTCATTTAAATATAAAGGAAACTAAATCACATAAGCATATCCCGAAAGAAGACCGCGAAGTTAGTAATTTTGATGACAAAATTGCCAATCGTTTATAAGTAACGTCGATATTTTCAGTATTTCATTTACTTGCAAAGAATACGTACGTATATTTATGAACATATTAACGTTTTTTTAGCATGTCAACATAGATAAAAAAGAACATCAAGTCCGGGCATTTACAGACCTTGTGACCTGCCATAGGCTACGTCAAAAAAAAGTAAAAACAACTCCTAAGTGGAGATAATTCAAATTTATGAACAAATACTTTGACACACTCAAAATTTTATATTTACATATATTCATACAAACAATATCACCTTTTCCACGTTCATGCATCTCTTCATATATTTATTTACATATTTTGAGTGCTGACCTGACCATTTATAAGTACTTGTGAATGTCTTTACTCAAACCACCAATCCAAGTTTCCAAGGTTCTTAAAAAAAGTGAACTAATCCAAAATAAAATTCACCAATATCCAAAATGGAGTAAGGCGTGAATACTTCAGTAATCCAAGCAAGCGCAAAAGTCCCGAAAATAAATATGCAATATATATGATCGACAATGGGGAGAACGGTGAATGTTACACAAGTATATTAAGTGATCGCTTAAGCCAGCCAAATGCCTGGTCGTTAGCCCTGGAATGCTCAGACTTCCATCTTCTTTCATTTAAACGGAAGAACATATATTTCATATCAATATTATTTTTTGACATCTCATCAAAGATGAAGAAGAATATGGAAGTCTGGGTATTTACGGGGCTGACGATCGTCATAGGCTGGTATAATCACTTTACACACGTGTAACATTCACCAATTCTACCCATTATTGACAACCACACTACTCAAATTCTTAGAAGTTCTATATACTTATATATGAAACAATTTGGAAACCTTGTTCTTGGATCACTAGTACATCACTAGAGAAATCTATTGGTGAGATGAAAAGAAGCTTTTTACTGAGCAGAAACTCTTATATTGGTATGTAAGGTCCCAATCCTGGATTATACTCACATACATGATAAACGTCAGAAAATATAAAATTTCACTTTTATAATTTTTAAATAACTCCTATAATTGGAGATAATCCAGATTTGAGCACACTTAAATGTTGTAAATTTCATATCAAGTTGAGACATTTTTAAATTGACATCTCATCCGTAGATTGAATTTTTCATCGTCTGATATAATAAATAACATTAATATTGTTACACCATGTCTCCCTAAAATAAAAATCTGAAATAGAAGCTTTATGAAAAATGGAGCTTTATAGGAAAGTTCCCTGTGTTCACGAACAGCTTCCGCTTTCATTTATATAATCTCGTCTGGCCGCAGAGTATTCTGCGAGAATTAAAAATAGCTTGCTCGGTAATTACTCCTCAAGCACTTTAATTACTCAAAACGAAAATAAAAACATTGTTATAATAAGAAGAAGGGTGCTTTTTGCTAAGGGTCTAAAATGAAATGCTTACTCGTTGCAAGACATTAATTGGCTCTTATATTTCTTGCGAAAACCGTATATTTATATGATGTATATTTTTTTTACAATAAAAAATGTAAGTTGTAGAGAATTTTAAGGGTGAAACGTTAATTAAACGTTTTTTTTAAGTGAGTAAAAAACGGTTCTTATTAATTGATTCGGCAGTCACTTTGTTTATTTAGTAATTTAACAGTAGTATTTACCACGTAAAACTTAATTTAAAAATTGATATATATTTTTAGAAAGTGACTGCTGAATCAAACAATGAAATTTTCAGAATTCTAAAACACAATTTTTTTTAAATATTTTTACAAGCGCAAATAATGCAAAATAAACATTAATTTAACAAAATTTAGAGTGTGTCTAAATATTTGTTCACAAAATCTGCCCAGGTTCCCTAAATGCCCAAACTTCCATATTCTTCTTCATCTTTGATGAGATGTCAAAAAATAATATAAATTTAACATATTACCAATATCAATAGACTTGTATGAATTCATCAAAATAAAACTAACTAACAAACCATCACGCCATTTCTCCGCAGGTGTAGGTAGAAAAGCCATATCAATGTGTCTTTTAAATCAATGCACGCCACTTCAACATTCATGCATCTCTTCATGCATACTCGCCGATTATTCCGACTCATGACCTGACCACACCCAGGTATTTGAAATACTTGATCTTGCAATGACCCTTCGGAACGTGCAGCTACGAGGGGGAGAAAAGTGCAGCTTTTAAATTTTATAAGTCTTAAGATGGAGGTGTATTTCAAACGTTTTGAATATTGAAAGCATTAACTTTGTGGATCATATTGATATATTATTTTAAGAAATAAAAAGACTTTGATCCACTCACATTTTTATTAATAGGCTAATAAAAATATGAGTTGATCAAAAACCAAAGTCTTTTTATTTCTCAAAATAATATAGTGCATTTTAAACCCTGAAAATCGAAATCGTCAATATTGAAATAGTATTTGAAATAAACTTTATAAAATAAAATAAAACTTTGCTTTAACCACTTTTGTATTATAAGTAAACTTTAACCTAGCGGTTTCGATAAGAACCTTGACATCATCAGGGTTTATTAATTTCTAATACATTTAAATACTTACAGTTAATTACATTCCCTTACCTAAGACGTGTGTGGAAGTTTTTGGTAAGGGAATGTAATTATCTATGAGTATGTTAATGTTATTAATGTTTTCGAATTGAATAAACCCTGATGATGACAAGGTTATTGTCAAAACAGGTAGGTTAAAGTGAACTAGTAAAAAAAAGTGGTAAAACCAAGTTGTTAAATTTTATTAAGTTTTTAAAATGTGCCACAAAGTATCTGCAAAAATTAATTAAATAAAGTATTTGAAATACTTGATCTTGCTAAGTTTTTATCAGCTTTTTTTTGCTACTGTTACCAACCACTTCGCAACCTATAAGTATGTTCCAATATCCTTACATTACTCATTCGTTAACATGCCCAAACCATCCCAACAAAACTTTTCTAAATTTCACCGATAAGGCTTTCCTTAAGCTTGCATTCTTTCATTATATCCTCACCCACATTCGTCTATGGGATCGCATTTCAACGACATTCAGTATTCTTTCGTCCTAATTTGTCCAAACCTATAATTCAATTCCAATCATTAGGGTTAGAACCAGGACTCCATTGTGCACTGCCAATTTAACATTATACTTATTAATAAATATAATATTACAATAAACATACATACCACAAACGCGAAAAGTACTGCAGACCAACAAAGTTGTATTATTATTACCTGAAACAAAAAAAAACATTCCTCTAATGTTTTTCGCAGATACTTTGTGGCACCTTTTATAAACTTTATAAATTAAAACAACTTTGTTTTAACCACTTTAAAATGAAGTGAGTGGACGTATTCACTGCGCAATGCTCAATCAAAGCAACATTGAGCAGTTTTCTTTCCATTTTTTAAATGAAAATCACATTTTCAAATGGTGTACGGAGTGCGTGGAAGTTTTTGGTATTGTAAGGGTAGGGTAATTATCTATAACCTAACTATGAGTAACTCAATGTTTTAGAATTAGTACATATACCCTGATGATGACAAGGTTCATGTTGAAACCGGTTGGAAAAATTGTACCAATTAAAAGTGATTAAAACAAAGTTGTTTTATTTTATAAAGTTTACAAAATAAATATTTAAATATCTTTACTCCATGTGTAAATCCTAAATGTTTGTATATATACATATATACTTACCGGTTAGGTAAGTTATACATATTATCTGTTTATAGTAACACATTTTGCGTAATTTGACCCATTCGATTAAGTTAAATATATATCATAGGATCATCCAGTAAGGAAAACTAGAAACATTTATAAGAGAAATACCAAATTAAAATTAATAATAATAATAAAACCCTTATCCGCACCTCAATGGTGCATAGGGCACTGCGTCATATAAACGCAGTGTTATCTTGATCGTTTACACAAGAAGGAAAGGTGATCAGCCCTCCGCTTCAGGTACCAGTTCAGGGTAATATTGAATAAATATTACAGTGAAAAAATCACTTATATTTATTTTACCCCACTTGGGAATCGAACCTGGGACCTCCAGAACGGTAGCCGAGCGTGCTGACCATTACACTACGGAGGCGGAAAATAAAATAAAATTAATAAATTTGTATTTCTTTTTCTACGATATTCTAGCTTGTTTTGTCCGACTGACTATTTCTGATTTTAATTGAATGTATTCTTTATCGTTATATAACATTTTCATAAATATTAGCCGTGTAGTATTAGCCGTAAAAAAATCAAATTTAAAATAGAATATAAAATAAAATATTGTTGTAAAATAGTGAATATATTGTCTTTATGCACCTGATATCTTTAGAGTATGAGTTATTCTACACATATTAAATTTATGATCAACCAAAACTATTCTGTATATGTTTTGTCATTCTGCAAAACTAATCGTGTTATGGATAATATGTTTCATTGCAAGAAAATAAGTTTAAATGTAATACGTGGAAAAGTGTAAAATGGATTCACTAAAGAATTAACAATAACAAGAATTAACAAAAAATATACAATAATATAATAAAAATGAAAATGGTATTTTCTGGCGTTTCTCATGTGTGTGATTATAATCCAGGATTCGGACCTCACATACTTATATAAGAGTTTCTGGTTAATAAAAAGCTTCTTAACATCTCACCAATAGATGTCTCTAGTGAAGTTCTAGTGATTCAAAAACAAGGTTTCTAAATTGGTTCATATATAAAGAACTTCCAAGAATTTGAGTAGTGTGGTTGTCAATAATGGGTAGAATTGGTGAATGTTACACGTGTGTAAAGTGATCACTTAAATCAGCCTATGACGGTCGTCAGCCCCGTAAATGCCCAGACTTCCATATTTTTCTTCATCTTTGATGAGATGTCAAAAATAATAATAAATATGGGAGTCGAACACTGCAATATATCATTCCGAACATTTTTAATTTGTTGCCGATGGATGTAAGAGATCAAAAAAAATATGGAACAAAGGCAAAATAAAGGAATGGGTGAATGATCAAGAGTTAATTTGATGAAAATTTTAAAATGTATATATTCCTAATTTTTCTCTCTTTTTTGTGTATATAAGGTTAAAATGGTTAAAAACAATAAAAATGTATTAAAAAAGAACTCTACCGCCAAGACACACAAGGTAGCTTGGTGGGTCTCTGCAAAACATTTTTTTAAATGTTAAAAATTGTGATTTAAATAAATGTATACAATTTATGTTAGTAATAAACTCGTTGTATCAGGTTCTAGCTTTCTTAGAAGGCTTCATATATGCATGATAAAGTGAATAATCTAACATCAAATTGAATATTAAGCCTTCCCGTTCCAAGAATGATAATTTCATACAAATTACCTGCCGAGGGAATATAATTTTTCTAAGAATTATAATGAACGTTTTTCCTAGTACAAAGGTTGAATTCAAAATATTTTTAGTGCACGTTTTAAATTAAGGATGAAATTTATTGACAAATGGTTGATCATAAATCAATTTGTTTTGAAAAATTATAAAATGGAAAATAATTCCCAAGTAGAGAATACTCAGTTCTGTAAACAAGCGTTTGGACACACTCAAAGTGTTTTTAGCAAAATAACTGGTCACATTTTAAGTTTGATACATACAAGTAATCATGCTTTCCAGTATGTAAAATTGTTGACGAAGAATCTTACATACATTTTCAAAGCAGTGTCAGCCAATTAAAGAGCAATATGAAATATAAAGGAATATATATATATATATATATATATATATATATATATATATATATATATATATATATATATATATATATATATATATATATATATATATATATATATATATATAAATATATATAAATATAAATAAATATATATATATATATATATATATATATATATATATATATATATATATATATATATATATATATATATATATATATATATATATATATATATATATATATATATATATATATATATACACATATACTGGTATTTAAACTTTACATAAAAACACATCCATGCTTAATGCATACATAAGAGCAAGCAGGTATATATTACAAGAGTAATGCGAATAAGTGGGCATAGCGTGAATTATGCCTGATATAACTAACCATACTTCCATATTCTTCGTTATAAATATAATTCTGATATTTTCGTTTTTGTATTTAAAGCTTAAGTATACATATATAATTAAAAGAGTAAAGAAAAAGAAAACCTTTTGAAACACTATGATATTTCAAAAAAAAAAATTAATGTTTACAAAGTATTCCTACTAACATTTTTGCGGTAATACTTCTTTGTTCATATGAAAAGAAACTACCATTTTGTGTACTAGAAATATTAATATTTTAATAATTAAAAACTTTTAAAGATTACACAGCTCCTTAGAAGATGTAATTAATATTCCAGTTCATGTGGAACAAACAACATTCCATCTTTGTGGCCAAACTTTTAAACTGGCCTTAGAAACTTGAAGTTGCATCTCAGCCATGAAATAATTACAGGAGAGTATTTCTATAACGTACAAAGTATACGATCCCCTTTGCAAACGTGCAGTAACGAGGGGGAGAAAAGTGCAGCTTTTAAATTTTATAAGTCTTAAGATAGAGGTACATTTTAAGCCCTGAAAACTGAAACATCAATCTTGAATACTGAAAAGAGTCTTTCTTCACTTTTTTGGTGGTTCAAAATTCTTTGAAGCTAAAATTTTCGGTGTTGAAAGATAAAGATGATCTTCAAGTTAATACTGTGGTTTATTTTCTCGGGCGTTTAGCAGTTATTTGAAATGAGTTTAGTTGATAATTCAATATCCCATTTATTTTTTTGGTAAGATACTATATGCTTAGAAAATAAGTTAACTTATAATTTATGTAAAGTTTAAAGTTATATCATATAACTTTATTAATATACCTAAATAACTTCATTGCTAACAAATTATTTTTATATAAAATATAAATATATATATATATATATATATATATATATATATATATATATATATATATATATATATATATATATATATATATATATATATATATATATATATATATATATATATATATATATATATATATATATATATATATATATATATTTATGTATATAAATATATATATATATATATTTAAATATATATATATATATATATATATATATATATATATATATATATATATATATATATATATATATATATATATATATATATATATATATATATATATATATATATATATATATATATATATATATATATATATATATATATACATATATATATATATATATATATATATATATATATATATATATTTATATATATATATATATGTGTGTGTGTATGTGTGTATGTATATAAAAAAGATAAAATAAAAATGAAAATGAAAGAATTTATTTATGAATAATGTAGTATCAGAACATAAATTCGAAATGTCAATATTTTTAAGCCAAACCAGCCGTCATGAAAATCGAATATATTCAAAGCAAATCAAACATTTATTAACAAAATCGAATATCTTTACAGCAAAACGAGCATTTGTTGGCAAAATGGAATATTTTCATACAAAATCGAATAAAAAAGCTACCGCTCAGAGGTTTGCGCACAATTCCACGCGTATTTTCGATAGGGCGCCCAATCTTTCGAAATATAAGTTTAAAATATTTGCGAGTGATTAAGTTAATTGATTATTTTAAAGAAAACAATTGTTTTTTTATCACTTGAGTTTATTTGTGACTTCTTGTTTTAGAAGCTAACCTTCCATAATTAAAAACAAGTCTTTTCTTCAAATAATTTTGACATGTCGCTCACTCCTTTCAAGAACGTCATAAATCACTTGATTTTTCAGGAGAACGTTTTTAAAGTCTAAAAATATAATACATTGTATTAAAAATAAATATCAAGCCACTTACTGAACTTTTTACTGTGCAACAGATTTTTTTGCTGAATGTTTTTTTCTCTATTTGAAAAATATTTAGTGTATTTAAAATAATAATTAAACAATGCCTTTTCTTCAAAATGCAAAAACAACACTTTCTGCCCTGTAGCGGGTAAATATTTAGTTAAAAATATGCCGCTTTTGCTGGGATATAGTACATTTTTTGCGCATTCCGAAACATGCACAACTGAAAATTGACAATTTTTAATTTACGACGTTCTTGAAAGGAGTGAGCGATGTGTTACCACAAAGTAAATGCCGAAACAATAAGTAAGTTGATTGATAATATTTGTTAATTAACCACTCACAAAAAACATTTTTAAAAGCTCGTACTTACGTATATGGGAGTCTGAGAAATTGTAGGGCTTAAAAACTGTCACAGGCTGGATAAGTGATCACTTTACACAAGAGCAACATTAACCATTCTACCCAATGAATGACATCACACTTCTAAAAACTTTGGAATTCCCAGATTCAAATCAATCTCATGACACTGTGTAAATGAGTTCACAACAGTCATCTATGTTGGATTAAGAAAGCTTTTATTAAGCAAAGACCACTTTTTATGGATGTATGCAAGGTCTCGGTATATTTTACATACTGGGAAACGCCTAAAAAATATTTTCAGTTTTATGTAGCTTAAAATTTGACGTTATTCACAAATCTGAGTTTTCTCTACTAAGGAAATTTTTT
Source organism: Brachycentrus maculatus (assembly GCF_059751285.1). Classification (NCBI taxonomy): domain Eukaryota; kingdom Metazoa; phylum Arthropoda; class Insecta; order Trichoptera; family Brachycentridae; genus Brachycentrus; species Brachycentrus maculatus. The sequence continues at coordinate 121,326 of NW_028281247.1, forward strand.
AAATGTAAAAATTTAATTTTTCCGCATTTCAGTTGAATTGTTATCAAACAAGGTGTTAATAGTGAACGTTACACAAGTGTATAGAGTGATCACTTAACCCAGCTAACTGCCAGGTCGTACATCTTAAAATGCCCAGACTTCCATCTTCTTCTATAAAAAAAATCGATCCGTCTCAGTTTGGGACTCCTATAATATACATTTTCAATTTAATGAATTCACCCTGTATTTTCAGGGATTCCTCATAAGGGAAAGCTCTGTAGCCCAATTTTCCATTTCAGATGTCGCCATAAGCGTTTTATCTCCTGCCTGCATTCAGTAAGCTCGATCGATAGGCACTTTCAAATACGAAGCCTCCATTATTACTTTACCTACTTTGCGAACGTACTATCGGGTTGGGTAGTACTATTATATGTCACACCCCTAATTTAGACTTCATTAAAACAAAGCTATATTATGCCGTATGAAGCAATTAATTTAGACGTCTATCTTTACCATTCCGTTCACATACTCCGTAATATATCTTCAAATGAACAATTTAGAAAGATATAAAAATTTAAACACTTATAAAAAATTTATTAATAATATTCTTTTACAAATTCATCACCATTATCGTCTATGTTCCCATTAAACGAAGTCCCGCCCCTTAAACCTCCCCCTCCCTAAAGTTTTTACACATCCACCTCTACCAACACCGAATGATTTTTAGCCCGTTTTGTTGTGGTGAAAACATCTGTAGTTTTCGAAACTAGTCATGTGAAATGAAATGAAACACAATTTGTGGTCTACAACATGTGTATAATTTTTCATAAAACTCAACGCTTCAAAAAAGACACGGGAGTAAAAATATTAAATACTAATAATAAAGGGTTAAAACAATATAATATGGAGATTTTTTTTTATATTTGTAAAACACTTAAAAATAATATTCCTTTAATAAACAACCAAATAAATTTTATTTATAGTCAATTATTTGATTCAACATCGGTTAAGCAAGATTCGTAAATATCTAATTCTAACCACGCCCACTCCTTTCGTCCTATGAGTAAATAAGCTGGTTTAATAAAATGTATAACCCTAGTGCATGTTAAACCTCGGCTCATAACGCATCTTTGTGTTGAAACCTTTAGTGCATGTTGGTCTTCGGGTCAACCAAAAACCGCAGGTGTTAAACATTTTGTGTAGTTTTAAGTGTGTATATAGTGCTATGGTAGTGAAGGGTAGTATTGTTTGCATGCTGTGGTAGTGATTGTCCTGACGAGGAGACGGGTACGTCTCGAAACCGGTAGACATAAAAATCTCAGCGAGTGGTTATATACTAATATTATTAACATTTAAGTAAAAAAATAAATAAGTATAATTTTTAATAATCTTTAAATGAATGCTTTTCACTTATTTAACCCTCTCCTACATACAAACTCCTAATATCAAGCTTAACTTTTTTTTCTTTTTTTAAGAATAGATCACCCAAAATATATTTTAAAAAACTCATTACATTTGCAAACGATATAATGAAGAAGAGTCGGTTTAAAAAAATTTATTAAAGTGTATATATTGTTTTTTTTTTCAATACTTGAAATATAATTTCCGGAGTTGTAAGTATCGCTCCCTTTTTTCAAAGAACCTCCGACTTAAAATTAAAGTCACGCGCTTAAATTGTAAACCTACTTATTGTGGTAAAAGCCTTTTGTACTCGAATATACGTACGCAGTTTAAATTAATTAAATTCACAAGGACAAAAGTAATACTTGTACACGGTGACACATAACTAGAGCCGCTTCCTGGCATATTTTATTATTTCTGAATCGTAAAAAGTGTCCTTCTACATCATTTTAATTTCTCGACAGTGAGCTTAAATTTCAGCAAATTGGTGCTTTAACTTACATTTTAATTTGAGAATGTAATAAAAGTGTGTTACCCGCAAAGCCTTCGCGTTGGCATTAGATGCAATTGGATGGGTGGTTTAAGTGAAAATTCTCGATCTACTACGATCGTGCCATTTCTCTTAGAGGTAGGAAAAGAGGATAGAAAGCCAGGCGAGACTGATTTATTGCTCACTCCTTTCAAGAAAGTCATAATTCAAAAATCGTCAATTTTCAATTGTGCATGTTTTCGGACTGCCCAGAAAATGTACTATATCCCAGCAAAAGAGGCATATTTTTAACTTAATATTTACCCGCTACAGGGCAGAAAGTGTTGTTTTTGCATTTTGGAGAAATGGTATTTTTTTCATTATTCTTTTTAAATATACTTAATATTTTTCAAATGGTAAAAAAAAACCTTCAGGTTTTACCTAAAAAAATCTGTTGCAAAGTAAAAAGTTCAATAAGTGGCTTCATATTTATTTTTAATACATGGCATTATATTTTAAACTTAAAAAATCTCCTGAAAAATCTTTTTTTTTTTTGACGTTCTTGAAAGGAGTGAGCGATATGTGCATTAAGAGTTTAAATTTGTGTCGGGTTGTGGTCTCGTGGTTAGTGTCATGACCTCTTAAGTCTGAGTTTCTGGGTTCGACCCCACACTTCTATAATTTGATACCAAATTTTAATTCTGACTTTCTGAGGCTTACAGAAATGGTATCAAACTAAAATATTTTTGAAAATCATAAAAACAAAAATATACGATATAAAAAAAAGATACTATATATTTTCGGTTTATTTATGTAAACATGACTGGTTTTAGGAACTACACATGTTCTCATCAACAGGTAAAAATACAAACACATGTTTGTTGTTTTAATACAGAAAACATGTAAAAAAAATCATTACTACAAGCGAGAAAATAAATATTATTAGAAATTTTGAAAAGTTTATTTGATTAAAATATAGATGGAACTAGGACTCATTCGTGGAAAAACAAAACAATTAAATGATATATTGTATAAACAAGTTTCAATACTTTTAAGAGTGTAGCTGTAAACCATGGGTAGAATGTTGAATGTTAAAGTGGATAAAATAATCACTTAAACTTGCCTATGACAGATCCTAAGGCTTGTAAAAATATTCTTCTTCATCTGTATAGAGATGTTAAATTCTAAAATTACAGAATAAACTATTAAATTATTAATTGTAACTGCAGACAATTGGTAGAATTCCATTTTGAATTATTAGGTAATGTATCCAAAATTAAACACGGTAATTGGATTGAATTCTACTTTTATTTACATATTTATACATAATAAAATGTGACGCGTTTCGTCTTATTAAGACATTATCAAACACTTAGATAGAGGGTGTTTGATAATGTATCAAAAAGACGAAACGCGTCCCATATTATCATTTATATATTATTTGTGAATAAAAGTAGAATTTACTCCGATAACCGTGTAAATTTTTGATATATAAAAATTTTAACATTAAATTTATCTAGCGCATTAATAAAATGGAGACTAAAATGGCATATATCCCTTTTGTTCCCTTCCATCCCACTTATTATCCCTTATTAAAATGGAAAACCATAAAGGCAGTACTACGGGCGCGAATCTAATCCACAAATATGGAAATAGCGTCTTATCAATTCTAACCAACTTCATTTCTCAGTTTCCGAAATCTTGATGGGAATTATACTGTATTGGTGATATTGTTAGTCGAATTACAAGGCTCTTGGAGCTGTCTGATATCAATGTTGGAATTCCTGATAGTTCGTGTGCCTCATATAGCCTTACATTCCAACGTCATATCGATTACTCTTAGCGTACGACACAGAACGTACAACGTTATAAGTAAAACGTAGACTCTACGTTTCTACGAGACAATAAACAGATAAACGACACGTCTACGGCAAGAAATTCTATTAAAATAAATTAAAACTTGTTTTTCTGCCACTTGAGTTTATTAAACGTATAGTTTTGGAAGCTAAGCTTCCATTTTCAGGTCTACCATAAATGTAAATTCAAGTGGTAAAAAATAAGTGTTTTCTTTAATAATTTCAACATGACTTGCCACAAAGTAAATGTCGAAACAATAAATAAAATTTCCACAGTTCTTATACTTGTTCACTAATCTGGGTTTCTCCACTGGGAGTTATTTAACATTTTTGTCTCGGCAAAGACGAAGAAGAATATAAAAGTCTGGATATTTATATGGTTTACGGCTTATAGGATAGTGAAGTGATCACTTTACGCACATGTTATATTCACCATTCTACTCATGAATGTCAAACACTAAAATATTTTTTTTTATTTTTTACTTACCTAACGTCCAAGTGACTCTAAAATCAAGCTACGGCTTATACAACACCGTTTATTATGACCCTACCCAGGCTTCAACTTTATAAGTTTTAAAGCTTGAATAAAGTGAGTGGATTTACTATTTTTTTCAATGTTACTATACTTTAATGTAATTCATTAGTAAAAATTCTAGGCAAAAACACTATATTTAAATTTTGAAAGTCTTACTTATATGATCCATCTCATGACGTTCCATGATTGAATTTTCAACAACCATCTATGAATTGATTAAGAAAGCTTTGATTTAGCAGAGACTTGTCAGTAAAATAAAATACTATTAAATTTTCGAGAATAACACGATATATTTAATTTAATTCAGGAAGTGAATAATTTTGACATACTTTTAATACATTTTAATGCATCTTAAAAACTACAATACTAAAAGCATGATAAAAATAAAGAACTTGTTCGTAAATTTACGTATAATATGTTTTGTTTTATTTTTTTGTTAATTTATTTTTTAATATTCTCCGTCACTGGTTTTAAAGTAGGTATTCAAAATGTTCAATGTGAAAATTCTTTCCCAGAAGTCCATTATGCAGCATGCGCGTAGGCTTCCGCGGATATGAATGGCATCACCGATAGAGCTTCCAGAAAATGCATTTATGATGAGGTTTGCGATGGAACATTACTCGCAAATTGAATCCACATTTTCGTATGCGTGGTCACACATTCTACAAAATTCACTTAAAATTGGGCAAATAAATCAGTTTGTACTATTATCCGGGATTCGGATCTTGCATACAAATAAAAGGGTCTCTGATTAATAAATATTTTCTTTATGTTATCATCGATGGCTGTCGTGAATTCAATCACGGAATGCCACAAGATAGAACATAGTATGTATGTTGTATGTATGTCTTCCAAAATTTGAGTAGTGTGGTTGTAAACCATGGGTACAATGGTGAATGTTACACGTGTGTAAATTGATGACTTCCATGTTGTTGAGATGTTACAAATAAAGAAATAAAACAAAAGTATAAAACTCATACATGTATATATTTATGTAAGTGTGTATATGTTTGTTTAAGATGTGTACATATATTCAAATTTTTATCCGCACCCAGTGGTATATCGCATAGCATGTATGATATACATGAATGTATGAAAAATGAAAAGAGTCTGTAATAATTTTAAAATAAATGTTTTGTTTACTGTAAGATTATGCAAATACATATATGATGTAAATTTAGTGTAAAAAAAGTTTGTATTTAATGTAATAAAAGCTAACTAAAGAAATAAAAAAAGAAAAATGGGGCACTTCATCGTTATTTTTAATACGTTATATTGATTTTTAATTACTTCTTTATTTTTATTTTCTTTTAAGTTATCAGTATTGTATTTCAAGTACCCGTCTAAAGTTATTTGAAACCAAAACTTTTTTTTTAATATTTTAATCCTATATATATATATATATATATATATATATATATATATATATGTATATAATATATATATATATATATATATATATATATATATATATATATATATATATATATATATATATATATATATATATATATATATATATATATATATATATATATATATATATATATATATATATATATATATATATATATATATATATGTCGCTCACTGACCGCCGAAGGGAACAGTCGCGTGCCGATACGCTCCGGGTTTCACCCGCGTTACGATTAGTACGGGTTTTACCCGTCATTACAGTGCTCTGTGTTTCCTGGAAGTGTTTCGTTTTCGGTTTAAGTGACAGGGTATTACCCAGTGGTGTTTGTGTGTGTGTGCTGTGACTCAATTAGTATGTAGTATATAATAGTAAGTAAGTTGTGAAATGCGGGAAAATGCCCATAAATGGCCACGTTGAGGTTCGCCACCCAGCTGGCCGCTTTTCCCGTGGAGGCGCAAAGAAGAGGATAGCGCATGAATGCAGGATTGCGACGTGGAATGTAAGAGGACGTATGGATGAAAAAATGAATGAACTGTGTGATGTAATGGAAAGTAAGTGTTTGGATTTGTTATGTGTGACTGAAAGCTGGAAAAAAGGTAGTGGATCGATGGAACGTGACGGCACTTTGATTCTCTGGTCTGGACTCCCGGAGTCAGATAGAGCTTGTCGGGGCGTCGCCGCGTTTCTATCACCCAGGATGGTAGAATGTATGAAAGAGTATGTGTTCGTCAACGCAAGACTCATGTTTGTCAGATTCAAAGTCGGGTTAACAAAGCTACTTGTTTTAATAGGATATGCCCCCGTCAACTCCGACAGCGAGTCTGAGAAGGATGAGTTTTGGTTGAATGTAATGAGTGTGATGAATGGAAAAATGAATAATGAAAAGGTAATTCTGGCCGGTGATTTGAATGGCTGGGTTGGTACAAGGAGAGACGGTTTTGAATCAGCGCTCGGTTTGTATGGAGATGCGAGAGTGAACGATAATGGGAAGAGATTGCTAGAGGTATGTCTGGAATGGAATCTCTTTGTGTCAAATACTTTTTTTGCACACAAGGGAATCCATCAATATACTTGGGAGAGATGTGATGAAAGGTCTATTATCGATTATGTCGTCATTGACTCTAGATTGAGATCCGCCACAGTAGACACAAGAGTGTTCAGGGGGGCCGAAATGGAAACAGATCACTTTTTGGTAGTTTCAAGAGTGATTCTGTTCCAAGGGTGGAGGGCCAAAACGAACAAGGTGGCGGCTCCTTCTAGAGTCAAAGTAGAAAAGCTACAGAATGATGACATAAGAGTTAAGTTTGAAACAGACGTATGCAACAGGTTGATTGCGGAAGACGTAAATGAACTTAGTATAAATGAAATGTGGGAACATCTGAAAGGTAGTGTGTGTGAATCCGCAAAGGTAGTGTGTGGTACAGCGGTACAAGGAAGGAAAAAAGGCGACGCGTGGTGGGATGATGATGTTAAGGATTTAGTGAAAGAGAAGAAGAATGCGTGGTTAAAGTGTTTGGCAGTGAGGAATAAAAGCTCCGCTGAGTATGAATCGGTTAAAAAAGTATACAAGGATTGTAAAATGAAAGTTAAGCAAGGGGTGAGTGAACGAAAACGTTTGTTGAGGAAGGATGAAGGAGTAAAAATGACAAAAAATTTCCAAGAAAATATAAAAATTTTCTGGAAAGAAGTCAAAAACTCCCGAAGTCTAAGCTTGAATGTATGTACGAAATCGATTGCAGCGAAAGACGGAAAAATGGTGACGAATGAAAAAGATATAAAAGAGAGATGGAAAGAGTATTTCGAGGAGGTGTATGAAACACATACGATTAATAACGTTAGTGACGTAAGTACATTTCCCCGAATATGTGTGAATGATGTTTCAAGAGAGATAAGTATGGAAGAAATTAAGAATGCCACTAAGTCTTTGAAAAATGGAAAGGCTCTAGGATTCGACAATTTTGCCGCAGAATACGTCAAGAATGGTGGCGAAATAGTTCTCACATGGTTGCATAGGCTCTTTAACCGTTGTCTGGAGGAGAGTTATACTCCGGTGGATTGGAGAAGGGCAGTTATAATGCCTCTCTACAAGGGTAAAGGTTCTAGGGTGGAATGTGGGAACTATAGAGCAATCAGTCTATTGAGTGCTGTTGGCAAGATGTATGGTCGAATCCTTATTGAAAGAGTGAGAACCATAACAAAGGACAAAGTGTGGGATGTCCAGAGTGGATTTATGAATGGGAGAGGATGTACGGATCAAATTTTTGCCTTGCGCAACATTACTGAAAAGTTTTTGTCCAAAAACCAAAAGCTTTTCTGTGCTTTTGTGGATTTGCAGAAAGCGTATGACCGAGTTGATAGAACGAAGCTATGGAAGGTGTTATCTGAGTATGGGGTAAGCAGTAAACTTATCCAAGGCATAGCATCCTTGTACGAGGATAGCACTGCATGCATAAGGGTAAGTGGTTCATTTTCATCCTGGCTTAGCATCTCTAAAGGTGTTAAGCAGGGATGTGTAATGTCACCGTGGCTGTTTAACCTATACATGGATAATTGCATGAAAGAACTGAAAGATTTAAATGTTGGAGCCAGAATGAATAATTTGACTGTCTGTTGCCTTTTGTATGCTGACGATGCTGTTCTTCTTGCCGATAGCAGAGAAGACCTGCAGGCGTTGGTGACAAAAGTGTATAATGTGTGCAAGGAAAGTGACTTATTGATGAATGTTAGCAAATCTAAGATTATGGTTTTTGAAAGAGAAGAATGCAGATCTGAATGTGAAATATTGGTAAACGGAGAGATTCTGGAACAGGTAGATGATTTCGTGTATTTGGGTAGTATGTTTTCTAGGGATGGAAAGATTGATAAAGATATAGAAAGGAGAGTGAATGCTGGGAACAAAGTGAACGGTGCACTGAAATCAGTCATAGCAAATAAAAACCTATCAGCGGAAGCTAAACTGGCAGTGCACAACGGAGCAACGGAGTCCTGGTTCCAACTCTAATGTATGGAAGTGAAACATGGAGTTGGCAAAAGAAGGATGAAAGTAGACTGAATGCAGTCGAAATGCGATCTCTCAGAAGAATGTGTAACAAAACGATGTATGATAGATGTGCGAATAGTGAAATAAGGAAAGAATGCAAAGCTGAGATAAGCATTATCGATAAAATTAAGAAAGGTGTGTTGAGATGGTTTGGACATGTAGAACGAATGAGTGAGGAAAGAACGGTAAAACAAATTTATGAGGCGAATGTTAGCGGGAAAAGAAGCAGAGGAAGACCGAGAAAAACATGGCACGATCAGGTATGCCAAATACTTGAAAGTGGTCAGGTTAGGAGTCGTAACAATCGGCGGGTATGTATGAGGAGATGCATGAACGTGGAAGAGGCGAAGAATGTTTGCAAGGACAGAGTGGTGTGGCGCTCTATTCTCTCTGCCTACCCCTGCGGGGAAGCGGCGTGATGGTTAGTTAGTTAGTTAGTTTATATATATATATATATATATATATATATATATATATATATATATATATATATATATATATATATATATATATATATATATATATATATATATATATATATATATATATATATATATATATATATATATATATATATATATATATATATATATATATATATATATATATATATATATATATATATATATATATATATATATATATATATATATATATATATATATATATATATATATATATATATATATATATATATATATATATATTTATATATATAAATATATATATATATTTATCTATAAATATATATATTCATATATATATATATATATATATATATATATATATATATATATATATATATATATATATATATATATATATATATATATATATATATATATATATATATAGTTTATTTAAAGCAGTATTTCTTACGATCGTACGCTGATAGAAAGATAAAAATTATGTTTGTTTAGTTTAAAACATCAGTAATAGTACCAAACAAATATTCAGTTTTAATTCAGGGTAAAATTTGTTTTTTTTTTCCTCCTCAAAGTCAGGGGTAGTTCGGCCGCATTTAAATTTCACTTTCGAGCGAAACAGACAAAGTCACCAACATTAGTGGAATATACCGAGAGGTGGCGCCGGGCCTCACACGTGCTAGGCCAACAAGGTGTAAATATTTACAGGCAGCTAGTGAAGGCAGTGCAACATGAACCGCCCTTATAATTGAATCAGTTGGCCCGTGCCGCCGCATACATTAACAAACTTCGCTGAAAGCCGCCGCCCGTACGTTTTCAGCTGAAAAGAGTTTCCATTTCCTGAAAAATCGCGCCACTCTCAAAACCGGAAACGCGTTGGGAACTGCGCCATTTTCGACATGTCGGTATTTTTAACAGTGTCGAATTTAAAAAGATTGTGACGCGTTTATGTTAATGGGTAATTTTTTAATACACTTTTTTACAGATACTCAATAGATTATTATTTTAAAAATTAAACACGATACATATATTTAAAATATCAATTATGGAGTTTAATTTCATTATACTCGACCATTAGTTTCGATAACCACAGATGTTTTCGAATCATATGTCTAGAATTCCTCATCCAGCATTTATATGCATATTACCATCTTAAAAAAGTTTATATAATATGGTTTTGTGTAATGGTCAGTATGCTCGGCTACCATACTGGAGGTCTCGGGTTCAATCCCCAGGGGGTAAGTCAAATAAATATAAGTGACTTTTTACTCTTATTTCACTCCTGGGCTGGTACTTGAAGCGGAGGGCTGATCACCTTTCCTTCATGTATTAACTATCATGATAACACTGCGTTTATATTATGCAGTGCCCTATGCACCATTTGGTGCGGATAAGATTTTTAAAAATACATAAATGTTTATATATTTGAGGTTTTCATATAGAACACAGAAATTGAACGTGCAAATAAATCGATATTTCACCAGTATTTTGAGATATGCTTTTAAAGTTATTAACACTCTCCCTATGATGCATCGTTTACTTTGTGATTTTAATATACAAAATATATTAAATATTTTTGCTTGTTCTATTTATCTCTTAATCCATTATGCTGTGGACGTAATTTTCCAATCCCCATGAGAAAACTTGATTTCAATGTGGAACTTATCATCCCTACGTTGTAGAAATAAGGGTTCAACGAATTATCTACGTCTGAATGCGTTGAAATCAACTCAAAGGTGTTAACTCTGTATTTTATTTACATCAAACTCCTTTCATATTCAAATTAGTAGCATTATAGTTACCGGAACAAAAATTAATTAAAGCATAAGAAAAAAAATGTATTGTTTTTTGACATCTCATCAAAGATGAAGAAGAATATGGAAGTCTGAGCATTTACGGGGCTGACGACCATCATCGGCTGGTTTAAGTGATCACTTTACACACGTGTAACATTCACCAATTCTACCCATTATTGATAACCACACTACTCAAATTCTTGGAAGTTCTTTATACATGAACCAATTTAGAAATCTTGTTCTTGAATCACTAGAACTTCACTAGAGACATCTATTGGTGAGATGTTAAGAAGCTTTTTATTAAAAGTTTTTTTTTATTTTTTTTTTTAACTCCTGTAATTGGAGATAATCCAGATTTTGTGAACAAGTATTTGGACACACTCAAAATGATGTAAAAAAAATGTACATATAATGATAGTAAAATAATAATTATAACTCTTTATTCTAGCTTGACTAAGTGGTGGGTGCAATACTTAGTCAGCCATATATGTTTTACAAAAAAAAATTGTATACAATGAAATCAAAATTACAATAATAAAGAAAAGAAACCGCGAAAGAAAAACAATCAAAAATAAAGTTTGTTTTTTTTTTGGAGAGATGTAGTAGATTAATATCAATCAGCTCGCAAACTGCTGGCAAACGCAGCACTGTGCTCCAGTGCCGCCACATGTCCAGCCCCCATCTGTGCTCCACAAGCCACTTTATGATAAATATATATAAAATAACACTTGGAAAAGATCACAAATTATGATGTTTGAGATGTTGTCAATAATCGTGCCAAGTCTTTTTCGGCCGTCCTCGTTCTGTCCTCCCTCATCTCAACTTAGATAAAGAAGAATGTGGAAGTCTGTGCATTTACGGGGTCTACGACCGTCATAAGCTAGTTTAAGTGATCTTTTTACACACGTGTAACTTTTACCAATTCTACCCATGATTGACAACCACACTACTTAAATTCTTGGAATTTCTTCATATATTATTTAAATTCGAAACACATTGCTTCAATTGACTAGAATTTTACTAGAGACATCTATGGTGAAATGATTCTTATTCATTCATGTTGAGATGTCAAAAAATAATATTGAACTGAACTGAATAATTTGATTTATGTATTAATTTGAAATCAAACACAGATTTTTTGAGTCTACTAAGTTGTATTTTATTAACAAAAAACACATAAAAAATTATATTGTGACAATTGTTTCGCCTTGTTAGGTCACAATATAATTTTTTATGTGTTTTTTGTTAATAAAATACAACTTAGTAGACTCAAAAAATCTGTGTTTGATTTAAAATTAATACATAAATTAAAATGAAGTTCTACAAATTAAACGCCAAGTCAATAAATAAATGAATAATTTGAGATAAAACAGATTTGTGAACAAGTATATGAAAACACTCAAAGTATTGTTAATAAATTAACTGGTGAAATTATAAGCTAAAATATCAATGGTGAAAATGATATTTTCTGTCGTTTTTCATGTATTTTATTATAATCCAGAGTTTTTGCTAAATAAAAAGCTTCTTTTCATCTTACCAACAGATGTCTCTTGTGAAGTTCTAGTGATTCAATAACAATGTTTCTAAATTGGTTCATATATATACTTCCTATATATACTTCATATATATACTACCAAGAATTTGAGTAGTGTGGTTGTCAATAATGGGTAGAATTGGTGAATGTTACACGTGTGTAAAGTGATCACTTAAACCAACCTTTGACGGTCGTCAGCCCCGTAAATGCCCAGACTTCCATATTCTACTACATTTTTAATGACATGTTAAAAAATAATATGACTAGAATTTTACTGGAGACAACTATGGTGAGATGATTCTTATGAATTCATGTTGAGATGTCAAAAAATAATAATTAATTCCTAATTTGAGATAATCCAGATTTGTGCACAAGTATACGGATACACTCAAAATGTTGTACATATTTATTTTTTAGTTAGTAGAAACAAAAATCCACTTAATGATCTTTAACCTTGTACATAGTAAGCAAGGTTAATAAAAAAATTCCCATATTTAAAAATAAAAGGTTTAAAAAGCTCTTCTTTATATTTACAATTAATGTTCTTATCTCCTAAATTTGAAATTTAGGTCATATCTTTACGCTTTTAGCAGCAAACTGTTTCCCTTTGAACGCTCGCAAAGTATTCGCTACATTTGGCAACATTGTACTCACAAAAGGACACGAACTTGTCCAATAACTCTAAAGACAGCGTTGCCAAGTGATTAGTTGGCCGAAGTTTTTCGGTAGCCAAAGTAGTTGGCATTTCGCAAGTGGTTTCGGCATTCAACGCATGGATTGGCCCACAAGTATTTTGGTTTCGTCCCCGACATGTACTCGCATGCAGGGATGAGGATTAAGGGATGAAGGACTCCAGGGAGGGATGAGATTCGAGGGGGTAACTAATTAACTAGTTTTGATCTGTCTTCAATTACAGGGTGGTCAATATATTCACCTTGCCGAGTACTAAAAGAAAATCCAAAATTACTCGTCAACGAGTAGAAGCGTAAAAAAACATGAAAAGCTCATGTGAAATTATTCGCATATATTTTTTTCACTTTATAAACGTATTTTTGAAAGAAATATTTGTTTTGGAGTATTTCAATGTTTCTGAATTAGTACATAAGCCCTGAGGATGACAAGGTTCTTGTAGAAACCGGTTGGAAATGGTGTACTAATAAAAAGTGGTTCAAACAAAGATGTTTTATTTTATAAAATATGCCACAAAGTACCTGCGAAAAACATTTAAAAAAAATATTTGTGTTTCTGTATATTAATAAAAATTAATATTCATTTATTAGCAGTTAAAATGTTAATATTTTAAATTACATTTGAAGCGATAACATAGTGATTTTGCAGTTATAATAAAAAAAAATTTAATCACTATAAATCATAGTGATTTTAAAACAAATAATATTTTAATAGATTTATATTATTCACTGACACTTCGTGATGGAATTGCATTTTTAATATATTATTAGATTAAAACCAATATTTTTAGCTTTTCCACTTTATTTATTTGACCAGCGACCGGGTTTCGTCGTTACCGACATCATCAGACTGGTCTGACCAGTCTAATCTAATAATATATTAAATAATATTTTGATTATGCAATGTAAATATTCGTTTGAAAAATACTAATATCTCGACTGAAATTTTGACTTTTAAATAGTCTGAGGTACAACCATGCATGTTCGGGTATAATCAGTTGATATAACAAAATGTAGACGGGGAGAAGGCTAGGAGTATACGTCAGGATATATGAATCAGGCGTTCCATCATCTGCGCCTACCCCTTCAGAAAGAGCGTGATGATAGTAGAAATACCAATAACGTTTAAATGAGTTCCTGATCAGTCAGTAATACGGGTAGACCAAAATATCTGAAAGGAGTTAATATTCAAACGGTCGGTTGTCCTCAAACTGTTTTGGAAAAGAACCCTTTAGAAACACTTTATGTTTTACGGGGTCTTAAAAGGAGCAAATCACAGTTTTATGTAAATCATGTCATTTTAATCATTTAGTGAAAATAATAAAAATATATAAAAAAACAACACACAATAATTAAATACTAAATATTGATTTTACTGTAAATTAAAAAAAAATCCATCCATTTCATGGGATGTTCAAAGTTTATTCTTGTTTAATGTCAGGTTTTATACAAGGTACTGGAAAACGGAAATTTAGCTCAGCATCTAGCATATTTCGGTTTTTTTGTAGCTGCATACGGTGAAAATCCCGTTTTACATAAGTTTGTTGTTAAAAACGGAAGAAGAACAGTCAGAGCCTGTGTAGTAATTGCAGCAAGTGTGAATATTCGTTAAGAACACTGCACCATTTTTTTTTAAGTCATAATGTCTTGAACCATGACTTTTGAATCTGATAAAACAAAAATGTTTGCAGCATTATTATAAGTTCATTTTGCTGCTTGTCACAGTAGAGTCCTCGCAGAGACCTTTCGGAGTCCTAGGGCTTCGCAAAGCATAATCTGAGAACCGCTGCAATAGACTATTTTTCCAAAGAAATCGTTTGATTTTTTCCATGAAATTCGCAATGAAACAAATGCAGTCCCAGGGTTTGCGTAGCACAATTTGAGAACCGTTACAATAGACTATCTTTGCAAAGAGAAAATTTACTTCTTTATAAGAAATCAGCAATGTAACCTCTGCGATGTCCCAGGGCTTTGCGGTTCACACTTTGAGAACCACTGCAATAAGACTATCTTACCAAAGACACAATTTGCTTCTTTCCCAGAAATTTGTAAGGTAGATGTCAATATTAATTGGTTTTCTTGGATGTTGATTATAATTATTAATTAGGAATTGACTTTTGATCCCCTCACCGAGAGTTTTAGCAACACTTGAATTGTTAAGGGGTTGTAAGACTGACGTGTTAAGGAAACTTTTACTTGAATGTTACGAATATGGGTTTCGGAATACATCGAAATATCTGATAACTAAACGAGGATAGTGTTCGAAACTTGTAACGGAGTAGGGGAAAATTTTCAACATCCTCTTACATTTCTCGAATTAATCCATATCTTACACATTTGTGCAAAAGGGAAATTTAATAAGTGATAAGTACACCACCATACTTTAAAACAAAGGTTTTTTTCATTAATTGATTCAATAGTCACATTCGGATAATATCTTTATATATTTTTTTTATTTTGCTTGGTAAATACCACTTTTTCTTAAATTCTATAGTGATATGAGTTTTAATGCGTTTTATTAGTGATTAGTACTCTAAAGTTTTAAATTGTGTTCATTTTTCATTAATTCGACAGTCGCTTTCTAGCTACACCTATCACTTTTTTAATTAAAATTGTACTTGGTAAATAGCACTATTTCTCAAAATCTATTGTGACATGAATTCGATGCATATTTTTCTATTAGTGATTAATTCTATACCATAGTTTTAAAATATGTTTTTTTCTTCTTGGATTGATTCGGCAGTCATTTTGATCATATTTATCTCATTTTAATTTGCATTATGCTTGGCAAATACCACTATTTCTAAAAATCTATTATGACTTGAGTTTTGATGCATTTAATTAGTGATAAGTACTCGATCATCGTTTAAAAAAATATGTTTTTTTTCATTAATTGATTTGGCAGTCATTCTCTGATGATATAAATCTATTCTCCATTAAATTACTTGATTAATACCACTATTTCTTTAATTTTATTGTGACATGAGTTTCAATGCATTTTTATTAGTAATTGGTACAATACCACATTTAAAAAAAGGTTTTTTATGTTCATTAATTGATTCAAGAGTCACTTCTGATAATATCTTTGAATTTTTTATTAAAATTTTGCACGTTTGCTATATTTAGTGCACTGGTTGCAAGCTGGAAAGATCACTTTGCCCATAGCAGTTGTTATAGCCGATTTGATAATTTATATATAAATGCAAGGTATCAACCCTGTACTTCAGGTATCATGAAAGAAATATATTTTTACAGTAAAAAATACTTTGATTTATTTGAAATCTTCTGGGAATCGAACCCGAGTCCTTTATTCTATGAAGGCAGACATATTTAAACACAATGTTTTGGCAGCTATTTCAAAGCTATCTGCAGATAATTTTAGGAGATTGACAATTTTGAATAAACAAACATTTACAATGATCCAGGGTGACCAACTTAAGCGGTAATTTTGATAATATTTCTACATATTTACACAGTGAAAATTAGTTAATTTGTTCGATGGCTACATCGTTTCGGCAGTGTATCCTTATTATAACGTACCTCCGTCATAAAGTTGTACCTTAACAAAGGACCTAGGGGAGGGTCCATAATTAACAATGGATTTGTAAAACGTCGGTTTAGCCCTTGCCTTGAATAAAACATATAGCCTTTGTGCTTGCCTCTGCCCCCCGAGAGCCCCCTTGCCAGGAACTCATTGGAAAATTAGGACTTCCTAGCGAAATGTGAATATCCTGCGAACTTAGAAATTGTTCTATTTACTGCACCGCTGATTGCAGAATGAATAGAATATGTTTAATTAAACAAACAGGGTTGGTCATATTATCGTAACCAAAATACGTTTTTTTATAATATTAATTAGTTGCCTAAGAAAATTCTCCTTGGCTTTTATGTACAAGGATTTAGAAACATATTCAGTTTATATATCAAAAAAATGATAGTTTATGCGTATTTCATTTCTTTATTTTTAAACCCTTATCCGCACCCCTATGGTGCATAGGGCACTGCATTATATAAACGCAGTGTTATCCTGATCGTTAACATACGAAGGAAAGGTGATCAGCCCTCCGCTTCAGGTACCAGTCCAGGGTAATATTGAATAAATATTACAGTGAAAAGATTACATATTTATTTGACCCCCCCTGGGAATCGAACCCGGGACCTCCAGAACGTGGAACGTTTACTATGTGTATAGTAAATAATAAATTAATAAAGTTGATCTCTAAGAATAATAAAATAGATACAATATAATACAAAATAATAGAAACAATGAATTTAATATTATATATCTATTAAGATTTGGCACAAAGTTTATTTATTTTTCTTATTCAACTTGTCGTATTTTCTAAATAAGACTCCACTAAATCTGATTTTTATTCCCTATTGCCTTATCAATTTATTTCAACTGAATACCTTTTTTACATTCTGTTTCCAATTTTAATCTTTTAAAGTTATTTACATTCATATTTATTTGAGTTTATGCTAAATTATATTGGAATTTACCAAGTAAAATTTAAATTTAAAATAGAAACATATTCCTACAAAGCGACTGCCGAATCGGTAAAAGAAATTAAATTGAAAACTATATTATTTTTCAAATATATTTATTTTTTCTTGAGTGATCACTATTCATATATCTTGAGTGATTTCCTTACAATCAACAAAAATATATAATTTTTATATTTAACAGAACATTATTCAAAACAATAATTTTCATGGAATGCGGATAATTTTTACCGGATTTATCTATTTATAATTTATTAAAAAATACTTAAAGTAAAAGTAGCAGAGAAAGACCTAGAAAAACTTGGCACGATAAGATACTTTTAAAAAAACTTAAAAATGGTCAGGTCGGAAGTTGGAATAATCGGCGAGTATGTACTCGTAAGAGGAGATAGATGCACGAATGTAAAAGAGTCGATGAATATTTGCAAAGGCAGGTTGGTATTACGTTATTTTCTCTCTGCCTGTCCCAGCGAGTGAGCGGCGATATTGTCAATTTGTCAGTTTTAGAAAAATATACAAAAAATCACATATTTTGAATATCTCGAAACAGAAAACGCCAATGTATTCATATTATTACAAATGTTAGAAAAAATATCAAATTTGTAGAATCAAGTTATGGGGTGAAACATTGTTTTAGTGAAATTTAAAATCTAGCAAGTTAACAAATAATAAAGTGATTTATAAAGTGTTTTCGTAAAATGTTGGTTTATAACTGAAGGTTGATTTAAACTATTTTATACAAATAGATTTCAAAGAGAAAAATAAAAGAAAAATGTCTACATTAAAATGATCCCACTCTGTACAGATCCCACTGTGGATTTGGAGGGAATTGCGAGACGAAACACCATTTAAACAATTCAAGAAACCGCTCGAAAATCTAATCCTGTAAATTAATACAAACAGGATAACAACAGGATAATTAATTTAATAAAAGGTTTGCGTTTAACACATTATGTAACCAATGTACGTCATTAATTACGAACTTTGTATTATCTCATAATGTGTGCGCAATAAAATACACGTAATATGCCGACTTAAACACAACATGCACGCATATAACCGTATATAAAGGTAGGGCTGCCATATTTTTCCTATATTATCATTTAAAAAAATTAAATAATAAAACATATTTTCATATTTTGAAAAACTTGGTACAATTTTAGGATTTCGTATATTGCAGTAGTATTTCATTCATTCACAAACTAAATAATTTCATCCAGTTTATAGGATTTTTAAGACCCAAAAAAAGTAATGTTTTTTATATAAAACATTCGAGGTCTCACTTTTTGAATTAATGGACATTGAAACTTATAAAATGAACTTTGTTTTAACCACTTTTTATTGGTACACTTTATCCAACCAGTTTCGACAAGAACCTTGTCATAATCAGGGTTTTTGTACTAAATTCTTCATCAGGATATCTCTGTCAAAAAAAGTGAAATTTTTTGACGTTTTTGGATGAAAATATTATTAAATTAAATATTGCAAAATTTACATATAATAGGTTTATTTATTGATTTGGTGTGTATTTTATAGAATTTTAAGTGTTATGTTTGATAAAAATTTAACACTGATTTTAAGGGTCAACTATGTATTTAATTCTAGCCATGGGACCACAACCCAATACAAAATCCAATGTAAAAATTGTGCATTTATATGTATGTTTAACTGTAATGAGTTGTAAGTTGATGATTTTTTTCTCTGTGGGAAGTCGTCTCGAAACATTAAGTATTATTTTCTTTATTAGTTTTCGTGCAACAAAAACAGTATAAAATAATGTTTTACTCGGTCCACCCTATGTTTGATATATTGATAATTGTATTCGCCAAAAAATCCATTTGTCAACATAAAGGTTGAAAATACAATAAATATGAAGTTTCCATTTAGACGCTTTATTATTTACCTCGAAAAATATGTGACTGTTAAATTATTCTTTTTATTTATTGCACGTTTTCACGAGAAAAACAGTGAATTAACCATAAAAGTGGTTTTATAGGGACATTAAGGCGGACATCTCAGTTTATAGAAAATTTAACACGGTTTTTGTTATCTTTTATGATTTTACGGCATTTTTTTAAGCCGCTTTAATAGTTTTCAGAGGATTTTATCCCGTCTCCTAAGAACGACATTATTTTTATTTTTTATCACGCTACTAACTACTTACTAAGAAAATTCTTCAAAAGTAAGCAGATAAATGAATTTGGTCATCGATGTATGCTTTTCTAGTTAAATTAGTTGCAAAATTGGCATGAAAAATCAAAGATAATTCAATAACAAAGATATCCAAGGTAAGATTGTAAAAAAAAACGCTTGTTTTTTACCACTTGAGTTTATTTTATTATAGTTCACGGCTAGTTTTGGAAGCCGTGCGTCCATCTTTAGGTCTAAATATAAACTATAAATATGTTTAAATTAAGACCTGAATATTAAAGCATAGCTTTTGAAACTAGCCGTGAACTAAAATAAAATAAACTAAGGTGATAAAAAACAAATCGCTCACTCCTTTCAAGAACATCATAAATCAAAAATCGTCAATTTTCAGTTGTGCATGTTTTCGGAATGCCCAGAAAATTTACTATATCCCAGCAAAAGAGGCATATTTTGAACTTAATATTAACCCGCTACATGGCAGAAAGTGTTGTTTTTGCATTTTGAAGAAAATGTATTTTTTAATGATTTTTTAAATATACTGAATATTTTTCAAATGGAGAAAAAATCTTTAGGTTTTACCTAAAAGATCTGTTGTTTTACTTAAAAGATCTGTTAAAAAGTTCAATAATTGGCTTGATATTTATTTTTAATACATGGTATTATATTTTTAAACTTTAAAAACGTTCTCCTAAAAAATCAATTTTTTTTATTTATGACGTTCTTTAAAGGAGTGAGCAAAATGTCAAACCGTAATAATTTTATTTTAATGACCTGATGATGGAATGATTATGCCAAAACCGGTAGTTAAGAATAAGTATTCATAAAAGTGGTATTACTCAATGTGATAGATGAATGATAGGAATAGTGTTATATAAGCATACCACAAAGTTAACAATGCTTTTAATATTCAAAATTAACATACATACAGTATCGAATACATTGAAAGAAAACTTTTTGTTGTATTTTCGTAATAAGATTTGTAAAATTAGTGATATCATAAATTAATATTTAAAATAATCTCATTTGGGCTCAGTCAACGATTTAACTATTCTTGGCATCTATAATATAAAGTTTCGCTCGGGATGCCATTTTTTTGTCTCGAAACCATACCTGAATTACGAACAAAATGAGCCTTTCCACCGTAGTGCAATCAATTTTGGAGAGCTGATTCTTACATATTGCCGATAGATTTTCAATAAGATTTATGTCTAGCAAAACTCTTGACCAGTCCAACACAGTTCATTGTTTTTGTGTGAATTTTTTTTTGGATTTGTGGCAGAGGTTGAAATCCTGCAGAAATTTTCCATAACCATTTGACCTTCGTTATTGTATCACTGGTAGTATCTTTTGCAGTAGAATTGGGTGAGACTCCTCGCTATTCATCATCTCAGTCACTGAAAGAAGCAGCCCTGGTCCATAATGCGAGGAACACCCCCAAAACATTTTTAGAGGATGTTGAAAATACGTGAAAAAGTTTTGTTTCAATATATCGCTCACTCCTTTCAAGAACGTCATAAATAAAAAAACTCGATTTTTCAGGAGAGCGTTTTTAAAGTTTAAAAATATAACATAATGTATTAAAAATAAATGTCAAGCCACTTATTGAACTTTTTACTGTGCAACACATCTTTTTAGGTACAACCTGAAGGTTTTTTCTCCATTTGAAAAATATTTAATATATTTTTAAAAAAATAATGAAACAATACCTTTTCTTCAAAATACAAAAACAACATTTTTTGCCCTGTACCGGGTAAATATTAAGTTAAAAATATGCCTTTTTTTGCTGGGATATAGTACATTTTCTGGGCATTCTGAAAACATGAACACAACTGAAAATTGTTGATTTTTGATTTGTAACGTTCTTGAAAGGAGTGAGCGATATCTGTTCGATACTGTACATTTATTTAAATGAGATTAAAAGAATCGGTGGATTTTGTAGAAAAAAGCACAATATTTATATGTGTGGAGAAAAAAGAACAGTGTAACCTTTGTTTTGTTTTTATCTTAAGAGAACATTTCCTTATGTTAATATATTATTTATCGATTTTCGTTAAAGGCGTGGCTCACACGATTTCACAAGATAAATGATGTGTGGCCTCTGAAGAATATGAGCGTTTTGTGCATACATCATTTTTACGACTTAAGAACTATGTGATTTATATTTCAATATACATAACGCCCGTCCCCTTACCGATTCATAAACAATTTAATGATTTATTGAAATTTCATTTTTTATTTGGAGAGGTGGGCTAAGAGGATAGAACGCCATGTGCATCTGTCCTCACTAACTTTAAGATTTCTCTTTTTGTTTACGAGTAGCCATGCAT
The DNA here is from genome assembly GCF_059751285.1 of Brachycentrus maculatus. Taxonomy (NCBI): domain Eukaryota; kingdom Metazoa; phylum Arthropoda; class Insecta; order Trichoptera; family Brachycentridae; genus Brachycentrus; species Brachycentrus maculatus. Next base: position 143,448 of record NW_028281247.1, read on the forward strand.
ACTCTCTAATTCAGGAGTTCCCTGAATTAGAGAGAATGCATTTTTCTTTCGCGTAAAAATGATAAAGTTTTCATCACAAGTTGATACACATAAAATATTGATATATCATCCGTAGGATGAATAATCAAGTGACTGATTAATAAATAATTAAAAATAGTTGAATCAGAAAAAGTCAAATTACTCAGTAATCAAATCATCCCTTGATTTTCAAATGTATTTTTTCCAACCGGAAATGATCAGCATTTCCACGGATTTGATTCCGGCCATCAATTTGTTTTGAGTACAATAAAAAAAATCGTTCCGGTGATGAGAACTTCTATTGCGTATTTATAATTTTCGCAATTTAAACTTATCGTTTAATCAGGAGTGAAAATTTATGTTGAAGGAAAAATAATAAATTTTCTTATTTGAATTTTAACATTGAATTTATGCTGCTTAAATTACTCCAGAACTATTTTTTACAAACTAGAATTTAAAAACCTTATTACTGACAATGCATTTTTTTCAAAAATTTTATTCTTTTAAAAATGTATAAAATAATGGAAAATTTGATTTGACCACAGACAAATGACATAGGTGTAAGAAGTAACCTTTTCCGGTCCCCAAAAATTTTTAAAAAACCTAGGTCAACATTTAAATTCCAATTGGAAAAAAACCTCTGCTCCATATACTGTTGTAAGAGATACGAGTGACAAAAATGTAAGTGCAACAAAAATAATAAGATTGTATTTGGACTAACATAAAAAACGTTTTCTTTTATGTGTTTGGGAACTTCAAATCCATTGTGTTGCAATTTTTTCCAGCAACCTCGTCGTATTCAAGCCATAAGATATCACTACGTAGGACAAAAAATTATCTACCATTTTGAAAATGGTGATATCACACGATAAAAAGGCGGCAAATGTTTACGCGCGAAATGACGCGTAGACCGCTTTGCGTTTGGTATTTGCAATTTCTGGTTAAATTCGTCTAGTGACAAGAAAATAACACGCCTGAAGGGCAGACGCAAATAACCCAATTTGGCGGAGGAAAAACGGTGTTTTGCCATATTGTCAAAGGGCTTAGCTCCAATATACACCTCACAAATTACTAATAAAACTTTACCGGGTAGAAAAATGAGGAAACAACGATTTTGTATGTTCTAGTTCAGCGTTTCCCAATCCACGAGTCGCAAAATGATATCTGGTCTTAAAATAATTGTACCAAGGTGTGGTAGCCTAAAAAAACTAACTTATTACAAATTATTATAACCCTCATTTTCTTGTTCTTTTCACAAAAGTTTGGAATATTGGTATTTTAAGATAATTTGTAAAATTATAGTATAAAACTACTTTTTTTCATGTCATAGTTATAACTAGTAGTCTTAAAAACTAACCAAAACCCTTATTCTGCTGTTTTTTTTTCGAAAATTCTAAATACGAGTATTTAAAAGTAAAATAAGTGTTGTACCCTAAGTTAGATTATGGTAAGTTTTTTTTTAAATCACATTTTCATATGGTGTACGGAGTGTGTGGAAGTTTTTGGTATCGTAAGGGAAGGGTTATTAACTATAACCTAACTATGAGTATTTCGATGTTTTAGAATTAGTGCATAAACCCTGAGGATGACAAGGTTCTTGTGGGTTAGAAAAAGTGTACCAATAAAAAGTGGTTGAAACAAAGTTGTCAAATTTTATAAAGTTTATAAAATTTACTAAAGTATCTGCGAAAAATATACAAGAAAACTTACATTTTTAACTTATATTTGTTTTTATTTTCAGTGTTACTTAGAAAACCACTATTTTTTAACCATAATCTTTTGTGACACGTGATTTGATGCATCCGTTACATTTTTAAACACCATTTTTATTGAATATATTTAAATTCAAATATTTATTCAGAATATTGAGTGCAAATTAATTTGTTGTAAATTACAGCTTTCCACATAACACGATCAAACTGTTTACAGTATTTATAAAAACAACGGGAAAATTCAAATAAAAATGTCCTTAATTTTACAAATTTATTAAAAATTACTCTACGTCTTCCCGTTAAGAGGGTTGTTCGCATAAATCAAACATGATAAGCCAATTTATCTCGATAGAGAATCTTCTTACAGTGATTTTGGCGGAAAAACGAGTAAAATTAATAAATCACCCAAACTGTTATTGCTTGTAAATTTAAAATGTATCATAGAAAACCATAAATTATAAAGAAAACGAAAAAAACGAACGGAGACGACCGTCCGCAGATATAAAGAAGCGAAATTTAGGAATATGTGCACCACCCAACTGATTTATATCTTTCCATTATATATATATTTTTTTCATATTATGCTCAACAATACCGTTTTTGGCAAATGAAAGAAATTTAAATAAATTGGAAATAATACAGAAAAATATGATGAGAATGGTGCTCAACAAAAATAGGTATAATAATTTAGAAAAAATGAGAGAAGAAGTTACACGTGTGTAAAGTGATCACTAAACCAGCCATCCCATGACATGTCGTAAACCCTGTAAATGCCAAGACTTCTATACATTTATAAGTTTATGTTAAGATATTTGTATTGACCCCGATTTTCAATACTGAACGAGAAGGAAAAAATACCCTTAAGAAGATTTTACACGAAAACGACGCTTTATAAATTGAGCATAATTAATATTAATATGGCGAATGTGAAAAATTAAACGCGTTTTAAAATGTGGTTCTCATGTATATAATATAAAATGAAAACTCAACATGATCAGGGTACATCATCAGTTGAAAGTTGCCAGCTCAAGAATCGGCAGAAAGAAATAATCGGCGGAAATGTTTGAGGAGATGCATTAATGTGGAAGAGGCAAAAAATGTTCACAAAAACAGAGTGGTATGGCGTTCAATGCTCTCCCCCTACCCTAACATGATGGTTTGTTGGTTAGTTAATTAGTTATGAAGGGTGGACAACCCGTCTGACCTTTTTAGTAATATCGCATATTAAACATTTTTTTGTAATCGCGATAGGGTTGTATTTTTTTAGGAAAATGCCAACAGTAATGAGATTTTTATTTGCTCGTTGAGAAAATCAAACTCGATTCAGTTAGATTTATGACAGGATATTTAAATCGGGAACTGTCAAGTCTGAAAAAAAACATTTCAGCAATTTTTCACTGAAAATGTAAAAATTAATAATAAAAACGAACAAAAAATATATTTACGAACTTGAATTTCCAAATTATTTGAGATTTTAATAAACGCTGATGACTCATGTATTAATAAAAATAAATAATGTAATGTTTTATTTATTGTTTCGGCATTAACTTTGTGGTAAGACATGTTACAATGATTGAAGGAAACACTTGTTCTTTACAACTTTTTTTTTTGTTTTTTACTGAAGTGGTAAAAAACAAGTGTTTTCTTCAATCATTGTAATATGGTAATGTACGTTTGTTCAAAATTTTAAATATCGAATATTAAAACAGGTCTTTTATAACTGAAACTGAGTTACTAACAACCATTACGCCACTACCCCTCAAGGGTTGGCAGAGAAAATAGAACGCCACACCAATCTGTCTTTGCGATCTTCGTCTATTACACATTTATGCATCTCCTCGTACATACCCGCCAATCATTGAGCCTTCGGACCTGATCGATTTCAAGTTTTCGAAGTACTCAATCATCCCACGTTTTCCTTGGTCGACCTCTGCTTCTATTTCAAACTACCTCACCTTTTTTGCCTTTCTCCCTTACTCATTCGTTACAAATGACCAAACTATTTAAACTCACCTCTCTTAATTTTATCAATAATATTTTCTCAGCACTGCATTATTTTCTTAATTCATTATTTTTTATTAATGTTCGGTCTTCTTTTGCTTCTATTACTAACCAATTTTGCCTCATTAATTTGTATGGCTGTTTTTTCACCATTTTTTTCAAAGGAATAACCCTCAAAGCGTCTATTTTAGATGCTTGTCTGCAGGTAGGATAGTAAGGATAGGGAAGGTAAATGTGAAAAATACATCACAAACACCCATACTAATTGACAATAAATCATTTTTGAATTCATTTTGTAATTGGCGGGAATCGAACCAGCGACACCAGTCTTGCAGTCGAGCGTCTATCCAACTACGCCACAGCACCGGTCACAACTTCTATGACTTCTATAACTTCTGCAACTTAAATAACTGAATGCCGAAACAATAAATAAAATAAACTGCTAACTGACTAAACGAGTATGGGTTACGAATATAACCTGTAGGTTAAAAAATAGTATAAGTTTGAATTTAATTTACATTTGAAGCACTGACTTTGTGGTTTTCCATTTTATAATTAAAATGAAACTTTGTTTTAAAATTACTTAAAATATTTTATTATAATTTCATTATAATGTCTACCGGTTTCGAAGCCAACCGCTTCTTTATTTCGTCTTGATAAAGAAGCGTTTAGCTTCGAAACCTGTAGACATTATAATTAAGTTATAAAAAAATATTTATGGTGATTTTAAAACAAAGTTTCATTTTAATTATCAAATGGAAAATCGCAAAGGTACCGGTTTCGAAGCTAACCGCTTTTTTATAAAGTCTTGATAAAGAAACGTTTAGCTTCGAAACCTGCAGACATTATAATTAAGTTATAATAAAATATTTATAGTGATTTTAGAACAAAATTTATTTTTTTTATTAAAAGTTTGAGTTAATCGCTTTTTCCGTTCGCTCAATTATGAAGATTGCTTTATTTCAATAGCACGAAAATTTCTTTCCATTTATTTTAATTTAAAAATCGGGCCGAATTTCGCTTTGAAGTGAAAATTTCTTATTACACATTTAGCGGAGAGCAAAACCATAATGAAGGATTAACGACCCATGATCTATAGCCCCACAATACATTGTAAAACGTTCATTGTGGCTCGCTAAACATCGAATCGCGTGACTCCGTACAATAACCGGTATTGGATATGAATCTTGGCCTATCCTCGGGAAATTGAGGCATAAGAACATTAGTGCCTGAAATATGATAGGAAAAACATCATAATCTTTCAGGAAGTTTATGAAAAAACTTAACGAAAGTGAATACTGAAGAGATGGATAATGTCTGCGGCGTAAACAATTTCAAATTTTCAGGATTTAGGAGAATACCATCATAAGTCTTCATAAAAATATTTCGATTTTAATTTTATAATAAATTTACAATATTTTAAATGTGTCCCAAATCCTTGTTTACTAATCTGAGTTTCAACTGGGTATAACGTTATAACTCAAACAGCCTATGACAGATATTATGAACTTTTTTTCCAAATTTTTTTCCGACGTCTAGACAAACCTCTAAAATAAAAGATTCGCGAGTCTAGCAGTGAAACAAATTATTAAATTATATTCAAACAAAAAATTAAATTATTAACTAACAAACTATCACACTGCTTCTCCGCGCGGGTAGGCAGAGAGAATAGAACGCCACACCACTCTGTCTTTGCAAACATTATTTACCTCTTCAGTATTCTAGCCAAGTTTTTCTCAGTGTTCCTCTGCTCTTTTTTTTCCATCTAAATTCTTCACATGAATACCGTTCTTTTCTCACTCATTCGTTCAACATGTCAAAACCATCTCATTCAACATGTCAAAACCATCTCAACATACCTTTCTCGTATGTTAATACGAGAAAGGTATGTTAATTTAATCGATAATGTTTATCTCAACATTGCATTCCTTCCTTATTTCACCATTCGAACATCAATCATACATCGTTTTGCCAGACATTCGTCTGTAGGATCGTATATTGCCTACATCAGTCTACTTTCATCCTTCTATCGCAAACTCCATGCTACAATCCGATAGATTACTAGGACTTTCTTGTACACTGCCAGTTTGGCTTTCGCTGAAAGGTTTTTAATTGCTATAACTGATCAGTACACCATTCACTTTGCTCCCAGCATTCACTCCCCTTTCTTTATCTTTGTTAATCAATCCATCTCTAGAAAACATACTTCTTGATTATACGAAATCATCTGCTTGTTCTATACATCCCTTTTCACTACCATTTATATTGAGATGGAATAAGAAATGCCAGGATCAGTGAAATATGCGAGATCGAAAATGTCGTCAGGTGTGGAAGGCAGCGAAGGCGACAGTGGTGTGTGCATGTGAAAAGAATAGAACCATTCAGACTCCCCTCATATTGCACTGTACGGCCAACCCCATGGTAGACGACTCCACAGGCAGACCACCAAAGAGATGGATTGACACTAATCGACGTTGCAGAAGGCTAATCCCTCTTAAAAACAGGCCACAAGGCCTACAGCAAAAAGAAAAAGACTACTTTTTCGCACCCAGCTCTACATTCATCTCTTTAAAAAAGATGTTGAATTTGCCGCACATCATTAAAGTCAACAAGTAAATGTAGTTGACTATCATTTTTAGTAAAACTCAGTTTTCCTAGTTGCCATTGCGTTTACGTCGTCACGAAATACAATTGAATCGACCCCCTAGGGAAAGCTTTGTATTGAATAAAATAAAGCTTAATATTTTCGACAAATATATTTGGACGTTTTAGTCAAAATGACACATGGATAAACAGACACCTCTACAGAAAAACCACAGACAACAATTGAAAGCTCCACATGCGAGGCGGTCAATATAGCGATCGCTTCCAGCTTTTCAAATAAAAATTTAATTTTTGTGCAAACGCTGAGTATTTATTTGTTTACCTTTAAAATAAAAGCATTTTTTTAACCGCTTTTATTTCTGGTACTTTTTCCAACCGATTTTGACAAAAATCTTGTCATCTTTAGGGATCAACATGTACTTAACCTAAAACTGTATAAAAAATTAATTGAAATTGAAAATAAACATATTATTTTAAATTTAAAATACAATTTTGGGTAAAATCAAAATTCAATTGATTTTTTTAAAATTCTATCTACAGTTTGAGGTTCAGTGCATATCCATCCCTAAAGATGCCAAGGTTCTTGTTGAAATCGGTTGGAAAAAGGAACCGAAAATATAAGTGGTTAAGAACAAAATATGAGTTTTAATTTATAAAGGTTTGTAAAATGTACCTCAAAGAATTATTTAATACAAAAAAACATATTTCTTTTGTAAATTATCTATGAAATTTCTTAAAGAACTTTTTTTTTGTATTATCGCTGTCGAAAAAATATTATAAGCAGTAAATGGTACTAAAATAAATGAAAAATCTTAAAATTCGTATTTTAAATAAGACACTCTCTTCATCATCCATTGTTTACTTTGTGTAATACCACAATTATTAATACTTTATTCAACATTCGTAACTACCGGTTTCGGAAAAACAATCGTCAGGTAATTAATATGAAATTATTACGATTTGACATTTGTATAAAATAAAACTTTGAAAGAGAGAAAGAAGATAAATTAATCACAATGGGAATATTTTCAAAAGTGGACTCGAAGTAAAATTTAGTTGGTTATTTACTATGGGTAACTCTATTTTTTTTTTTTTTTTTTTTTTTTTTTCTAGTTTATCTATCAGTTTGATTAACATGTAAAATTCCTATACCCGTTGATTTATTATAATTATGGTCTTCACATATAAGTTGACCAGCAAATTCTGAAAAATTATTATTATTAAAGCACCTTAGATGTTTTTTAACTATGATATTGAATTTACGCGATGTTTTTCCTATATTAAAGGCTTGTGTTTTTTTACCATACCACAAAGTTATTACTGATTTTAATATGCAAAAGTATTATACAATGTGTTTACATATTGCATTCTATGTAGGTAATGATTATATTTAGAAAATACATCTTGGCATCTTAATGTAGCTTAAAATATTAATGTTTTAGGTCCAAGTATTACAATATCGACTTATCAGCAAAAAATCAAAGTTTTATTGTATTATTAACCTATCAAATAAAATATTATCAAGCGCTTTTTTTATTTTTATCCTTTATATTATAAATAACTTTCATTATTATTTTAATTAAAGGTTAACTATGAATTCTATAATTTACTCATTATATGAAACAAATTTTTAGAAACCCATGATTTATGATAGCCATATATTTTTTTGAAAATGTACATATAGGTTCCTCAACTCAGATAAGGCATAGCGGTAAAGAAATTTATTTAAAAAAAAACACTTGTTTTATACCACTTATTTCATTACATCCAAATAGTTTCAAAAACTACAATTGTTATCATCGACAGGTGTTCAGTAAAACTAGTTTTAAAACTAATATTTACAAACCATCAAAATTTTACTTATCACCTGTCGATAAAAATAATTGTAATTTTCCAAACTAGCCGTGAATAATAAAATTAAACTCAATAAATGGTTTTTATACCGCAAGTTTTTTTTTATATGTCATTACATATAGTTGCATAATATGCCGAATCAATAAATAATTTAATGCTTAAATGGTCAGCTGGAGTGTCTCTTAGAGACAAAATAAAGAATTCACGCATTCGTGCAAGCCGGAGTATAACAGACATCAATAGTAAGGTAGAAGAAAGGCAATTAATATGGTTTGAGCACATAGGACGCATAAAACTTGATCATATTGTGAACCAGGGAATTGCCATGGATCTTTCTCGAAAGACATCTAGAGGAAGACCAAAGAATTCATGGATGCTGCAGAACAAAAATATGATTCGAAGGTATGGCCTAGGTGCTGTTGTCCATGACAGAAGGACCTACAGCCTGAGGATGACGAAAGATGAACCCAACAGTCTACAAAGACGATAAGCTAGAATGGAGCCAGGAAGAAGAAAAACCTTCAAAATTTCACATCCATCGAAATCCCAACTAATGTATCAACAATCTTATCAACAATGCATGTATACAACATAAAAACATTAATGCAATTAAAATATCCACTTATGAGTATAATAATATGAGAAAAGCAACGAATGCCTTTTATAATTAAATTATTTTTTATAAAATAATAACTAATATTGTTTGAAAAACTTATATAAAAAAATATTTTTATAGTTTGTGAAACTCATATTGAAAAACTGTACGGAATTGCACAAAACAGTGATTAATTTGCGTATTTTTAGCCAAAGCCGTGAGTAGTTACTTTAGAGCGGAGGCGACTGGACGGTTAAAATAAATTTTGCTGCTGTGTTTACTTTAATAATTTAAAAAGCCAAACAAAAGTACATATATTCGTATTTAAACAAAAAAAAATCAAAAAAAAATACTGTTTAAAGTCGTTCTTTTCATTTCATTTTTAATTTTCATTTTCATTTGACAAATTAAGCTGCACAACATGTTTTTTTTTTAATTCTTTAGGCTTATGAACACACGCTTTATCTCTAAACCTTTTCTATATTATGACTATTCATAATTATTATTATAGTATTTGTATGAGAAGTATGTTTTTTAGGGATAGAATGCTTGATAAAGAATATGGAAAAGGGAGTGAATGCTGAGAACCGAGTGAATGGTGCACTGTAATTAGCTATAACAACTTTTTTAAGCTCTCAGCCAAAGCTCAACTGGCTGTGCACAATAGAGTCATGGTTACAACTCTTATATATAGAATTGAAACATGGAGATGGCAACAAACGTGAAAGTAGACTTAATGCAGCTGAAATTCGATCTCTCAGACAAATGTAGTCAAAACGATTTATTAAACATGTTCGAGTGGTAATATAAGGAAATAATGTAAAGCTGAGATAAGCATTATTGATAAAATAAAGACATATGTGTTAAGACGGCTTGGGCACGTGGATCGAATGAGTGGAGAATAAATATAGGTATTTTTTCACACTTATGTATATTCATTCAATATTACCCTAGATTGGTACCTGAAGCGGAAGGCTTCTCTTCCCTTCACCTTTCTTTCATGCGTTTACGATAAAGATAATAGTGCGTTTATATGATGCAGTGCCCTATGCACCATCAGATGCGGATAAGGGTCGACATGACATGACATTATATGATGCAGTACCCTTTGCACCATCGGCTGCGGATAAGGGTGACATGACATGACATTATGTTATGCAGTGCCCTATGCACCATCGGGTGCGAATAAGAGTTGACATGACATAACATTGTATGATGCAGTGCCCTATGCACCATCGGCTGCGGATAAGGGTGACTTGACATGACATTATATTATGCAGTGCCCTATGCACCATCGGGAGTGGATAAGGGTTGACATGACATGATATCATATGATGCAGTGCCCTATGCACCATCGGGTATGGATAAAGTTTTGAAGAATATTAATTAAGGTCAATGGGTGAAATCGGGCACACAATATCCTGAATATATCCTTAATTCACGTTCCTTCCTTGAATCCTGCCAAAAGCATGATTAGACGGTGAATGCCGGTACTTAGGAAGGTGGCAAGTATGTAAAGTGCGCTCGTGTACTTGCCCCCTTTCACCTCCGCCCAAGATAAATTCTACACAATTATCTCAATTCAACCCGGGTATTTCAGGCGCGTACATTTGTCGAAATAAATCTCGGGATATGTATGAAGCTCCCCGCCCGGCCACTAGGGAAACCGGGCAACGCAAGAACTGGCAGTAAAACAATCTAATTTACCGTCGGTCGCTGTGCTGAGCGTGCCAGATAAAAATGATCGACCACTATAGAAGTCGTTATTTTTTTGAAAATAAAAATCTGTTTTAATTTCTACAGGAGACACTTGTTTTTGAATTTTTTTAAATTAATAATGCTTTTATTACCTTATTTTTTTAATTACATCTTAATATAGATAAAGAAGAATATGAAAATCTGCCATTTACAGGGCTTGCGACCATCATAGGCTTGATTAAGTGACACATTTCCCAATTCTAGTGATTCTTGTACAGTGTTTCAAAATTAGAAAAAAAATTATACAGTATTTTTTGTGTGTCTAAATACTTGTTCACAAATCTGTTTATTCTCCAATTAGGAGTTAACTATTATTTTTTGACACCTCAACAAAAAAGAAAAAAAATCGTCTTACCATAAATGTCTCTAATGAAATAGCTTGTTTGACTATGTACATGTATGTTTACGAGTGTATATGTATGTACATATTTTTTAATATATATTTATATACTTTATGAAATAAAACCACTTTATTTTTAACCACTTATATATTGGTATATTTTCTCCAACCGGTTTCGACAAAAACCTTGCTATCAAAAACCGGGTTTAACATGCAAAAATGTACCAAAAAAATGGCTAAAAACAAAATTGTATATATTTTAAGTTTATAAAACGTGCCACAAAGTATCCACGAAAAACATATTTATATATAAATATATTTACATATTTTAAATAACCAAACTCGTTTTTCGTTAGAACTCAGCTACTCGTGATAGAGAATAATAATTTTCCGTGAGAGATTTTTTTCATCGTTCATAAATAATTCCTTGCCGAAATTTTGTTGTACGCTATGCCGCCTGAAAACACGTTTTGTCAGACCCAAATATGAAAGCCTTACAATACCACAATGTATTTCCATACACGCCGGGATTTATCTTCGTCCTGGGGGAATCCTTTTAAGTTCACACTTACTTTAATTCACTACTCGTATTACAGTTCCACAAACAACGTCGATGTCAGATTAAAAATAAATGTTACAAAGGATATAAGATGACATCCAGTAACTCATATCAATAAATACCAGTAAAGATATATTTTATACAGCAAAACAAATCTATGCGCCGAATGTAGTTATATATACAGGATGGCGCAAAATAATAACTCTTTCAGAAGATGTTATAATTTGTCGTAAAATGGCGTCGTTCGTCAGTAATATTTGACATTTCGCTCACTCCTTTCAAGAACGTCAAAAATAAAAAAAACTTGATTTTTCAGGAGAACGTTTTTATAGTTTAAAAATATAACACAATATATTAAAAATAAATATCAAGCCACTTATTGAACTTTTAACTGTGCAACAGATCTTTTTAGGTACAACCTGAGGGTTTTTTCTCCATTTGAAAAATATTAAGTATATTTAAAAAAAATAATTAAACAATGCCTTTTCTTCAAAATTCAAAAACAACATTTTCTGTCCTGTAGCGGGTAAATATTAAGTTAAAAATATGCCTCTTTTGCTGGGATATAGTACATTTTCTGGGCATTCTGAAAACATGCACAACTGAAAATTGGTGATTTTTGATTTATGACGTTGTTGAAAGGAGTGAGCGATTTGTGAACTAGAGAGCTGCTCTATACTATTAATTTATAGATATAAATATAAATTACTCCTAAATGGACAAAACCCACATGTTTTACACACTTTAAGATTTATACATTTTTTGACACTCAACATAGATGTCTCTAGTGAATTTCTAGTTAACTCAAGCACTCTGTTTCGAATTTGAACAGTGTATTCAGAAGCTCCAAGCATTTGGGTAGTGTTGTTATCGATCATGGGTAGAATTGGTAAATGTTACACGTGTGTAAAATGATCACTCAACCAGCCTATGAGTGTCGTAAATTCCGCAAATGCCAAGACTTCAATATTCTTCTTCATCTTCACTACACGAGATAATACAGATTTGCGTACAAGTATTTAGACACACTCAAAATGTTGTGCATATTTTTTTGACATCTCATCAAAGATGAAGAAGAATTTGGAAGCCTGGGCATTTACGGGGCTGACGACCGTCATAGGCTGGTTTAAGTGATCACTTTACACACGTGTAACGTTCACCAATTCTACCCATTATTGACAACCACACTACTCAATTTTTTTTTTTGAATTACCTAACGTCCAAGTGACTCTGAAATCTAGCTACGGCTTATGCAACACCGTTTATCATGTCCCTACTCAGGCTTCAACTTTAAAAGTTTCATAGCCTATGCCTACTTGTGACTGGATTTACTCTTTATGTTTAAAGTTACTATAATTTCATGTAATTCATGAGTGAAAATTCTAGGCAAAAACACTCGCTATCTCGCTAGAGGCATGAGTTTATCTCGCTAGAGGCACACTACTCAAATTCTTGGAAGTTCTATATATATGAACCAATTTAGAAACCCTGTTCTTGAATCACTAGAACTTCACTAGAGACGTCTATATTTAGATGTTAAAAATAACATTAAAAAATAACTCTTAATTGGAGATAATCCAGATTTCCGAACAAGTTTTAATTTAAAAGATTTATACATACTCAAAATATTCTCTTTAAATGCCTTCATTGAAGTGATAACACCTCACCATATACGAGTATGTACGTATTTAGTTTAAATTAACGTACTTAAATTAAAACTGAAATTCTCCTCAGAGAGAAAGAGGAAACGTTATGTCTCATACAATGGGGTGAGATGAGACAAGGAGAATAATGACAATATTTAACAGTGAGCGTTCATCTTGTACGTTAAGAGAAAACAAAGGAAGAAAGGATGGTTTGGAAGCGGAATATCTAAAGTAAGTTTAATTAAACGCTTGCTATCTTTCTTATAATAATACTTTTACACTCACGTTATATTTATTGTAGACGTTAAGATATCATTATTCAAGGGTACTTAAATTATTGTTTTACATTTAATACTGCAGCTTTTGAAAGCGCAAAAGTTTAAGGTTTTTTTAGTATTTAAGTTGAATTAAATTGACCGAGAAAAACATGGCACGATCAGGTATGCCAAATACTTGAAAGTGGTCAGGTTAGGAGTCGTAACAATCGGCGAGTATGTATGAGGAGATGCATGAACGTGGAAGAAGCGAAGAATGTTTGCAAAGACAGAGTAGTGTGGCGTTCTATTCTCTCTGCCTACCCCTGCGGGGAAGCGGCGTGATGATTAGTTAGTTTTTAATATATGTTTTACTTACGACAAATACTTGTAGACAAAATCTGGATCATCTCCAATTACAGGAGTTATGTTCATTTTATTTGTTGACATCTCATCTCATGTGTGTGATAATTATCCAGGATTCGGACCTCACATACAAATAAAAGAGTTTCTGCTCAATAAAAAGTTTCTTTTCATTTCACCAATAGATGTCTGTTTTGATGTTCAAGTGATCCAAGAATAATGTTTCACAATTGGTTCATATATACATATATGGTAGAACATTTATACAAGAATTTGAGTAGTGTGGTTGTCAATAATAGGTCGAATTAGTGAATTTTACACGTTTGTAAAGTGATCACTTAAGCCAGCCTATGACGGTCGTCAGTCCGTAAATATCTAGACTTCCGTATTTTCTCTTCATCTTTGATGAGATATCAAAATATAATATAAGTTTCACTTATTTATTGTATCTTAAGACAGTTGATAGAATTACATATTAAATTGTTGGACAATAGTTTGCTTATCTTAACTACATTGCTTATCTTAACTTTCATAGAAATCCACATTACCTATTGAAATACCCACCATTATATGCACCCCTAGACCTAAAAACAGCAATAATTGTTTGTATATATAAGGACATTTTGTAAATATTTTAAGTCAGTGTTTGATAATGTCTTGATAAGACGAAATGCGTCACATATCATATATGTAAATAAAAGTAGAATTCAATCCAATAACCGTGTTTAATTTTGAATATATTGCCCAACAATTCAAGTTTTACTTATTTTTTGGCATCTCAGCAAAGATGAAGGAAAATATGGAAGTCTGGGCATTTACGGGGCCTTTGACCTTCATAGGCTAGTTTAAGTGATCACTTTACTGACGTGTTTTCCAGCGTTTCTCGAGTAAGTGTATATTATCCAGAATTTGGATCACACTTACAAATAAAATAGTTTGTGTAGTACCATATTACAACTCTATTTCACGACTACCGGTTTCTGAATAACCGTTTCATAATCAGGTCAACTGTAACTGTTTAATAGGAGATTAAAGCAAAGTTGAAAAAAAAAATGAATCACAATGGAATATTTTCAAGTTCAGACTTGAAGATAAATTGAATTGGTTATTTATTATTAGTAAATCTTTATTAATCGCTTTATTTATTACTAATTTTTCAAGATTATCTTAACAAAGAGTGGATTTATTTACATTTAAAATATCTATGCTCGTTAGTTCATCAAAATTGTGGTCTTCCTATAAACATGAGGTGATAAGTAAATTTAGAAAAATTATCATTAAAAAGACATCTCAATTCTTTGATTCCCATATTGAAACTATGGGATGTTTTACCCGTGTAAAAGGCTAAACAGTTAAATATTGCTTTTAAAATACAAAATATTAATATGTAATAATTAAAATTACAAATTCCGTATTTTATTTTTTTTTTTGGTAAAAGCATGAAACGTTATTTAAAATATTTTATGGATTATCATTCGCACGTACAAGGAATTGAGTAGACCGTAATCTGTCCCTGAAAGGCTCCTGAAAAATTTTCTTTCAGTTCTTTCAGCACTCTTCTGTAATGGTTAAACCTTCTATAACATTCAAGCCGAATGATATTCAATTTATTCCATTTCCTCACTACCCGTTTTATGCAAATTGCTATTTCCGTTCCGGAAGTATTGGTCTTCTGTCGAATATGCCGATTTCGTATCATAAATCGAGGTATTATAAATCAAAGGGTGTGGAATTATGGAGGTGGAGTGCCTATTTTTTGCATATGGAGTGCCAGTTTGTGACAACCGTTACGTTTTCAAATCCAAACTTTAATAAAAATAAAAACATGCTGTATTAGGTACCACGCATGGGCCGTGGATGAGTCTGGTTAAATGGAAAAGAAAATAGTTATAGTAAGTTCCTTTCCCAGAAAATAAATATAGGTGTACGTACCTACATCCCCTATCAACTATTGTTGTCTCCCATAAATTATTACAGCACATGTTAAAACTATCACTTAGATATAATTGTATTAAAAATCATAAGTTTATCAAAAACGCATCATGCAAGCGTATACATAGAGAGAGATGATGTGCAATAATAGTCTATTTAAATATGTTTAGCAGTGGTTAAGATATAAGGTGTTTAATAAGATGTTAAAACTACCACTTAAGTACCTAGAATTGTATAGCTACATAATTGTATAGCTACATCGTCAGTCCATTTAATATTCACATTCGTTTGAAAATGCCATAACTATGCAAAACAATATTAATTTTTACGTGTTTTTCAATAAAATACAACTTAGTAGAATCAAAAAATATGTCTTTGATTTAAAAATTAATACACAAATAGTAAGCAAACATTTCTTATTTGTCAAATTTAACAGTACATAGAAAATATAAAAAATCTATTAATTAGCAATGCATCTATTTTAAATAACAGCATTTTTAAGAAGCAAACTGTTCACCATGATCAATGTTTATTATTGCGTGTGTTGCTGTTACCTTTAAAACATAGCATATTTCGGTTAAAAAAATGTTTAAATAAAAAAAGTGTTTTTGACTGTCACAGGTTTAAATTTAGAAGATCGTGTGACAATACATATTTAAAAAATGGTACTAACCAAGTAAAACTGAAACAACAAAAAATATTTTATTTATTGTTTCGGCATTAACTTTGTGGTAAGACATGTTACAATGATTAAAGAAAACACTTCCTTTATTACCACTTGAGTTTTATTATAGACTACATGTTTCAGAAGTTAAACTTCCATCATTCAGGTCTGTATAATAACTAAAATATAAAATATAAAGTTGTTCTATAAATAAGGAGAGGGGAAAGTAAGGAGAAGGGGTTGGTCAAGGAACGGAGTTTGAAAACAAAGGAAAAATACTTTACTTTCCCCTTACTTTCCCCTCTCCTTATTTATAGAACAATTTTATATTTTATATTTTAGTTATTATACAAACCTGAATGATGGAAGTTTAACTTCTGAAACATGTAGTCTATAATAAAACTCAAGTGGTAATAAACGAAGTGTTTTCTTTAATCATTGTTACAAAAAAATATTTGAAATTAAATAAAACCTCTCACGGTTTTATTAAAATGCGCGAATTAAAATGTAAGGTCGTGTATTTTTTTTAAATTATTATTTATTATTTATTTAGTTAACAGTATTAATGCTTAATTTAACATCATATTTATTTTCACCTAACAATAAAAATATTTTGTTTTTTTTTTTATTCATTCAGAACATTTTCACTAAACATACATTCAGGCATCTCATCATATTTATTTTTTTATAAAATTCTTATTGTATCCTTATTTCGAGTTATATCTTTTAATAAGCTTTATTAAAATCTTATTCATGAAATATTTAGGCATTCTATAGCTTCTTAAAATGTTAAATATAAAAATATACATATTAAATATCAGTCTTTGTTTTATAAGTCACGAATAAATTTTATCTCCCATTTTCTCTATTTTATTTTATATGCTTTTCTAAAATGCTATTCAATTAGAAGGTATTTCATTGTAATCTGTGAATCACTTAAGGAAATTTAAGCATATACATTTTTAGGGCTAATGCGTTTATTATACTTTAGACCTGATCGTTATCCATTTATATCATTAAATTATCCTAAAATATTTCGCTTCATGAACTAAATTCGTGTTCGGAATTAGTGGCGAATGACAAAGATAATTCGATTCTGAAATGGTACACGTTCAATTAAATTGTATGGCCACCAAAAAGCTCAACTGTTTGTCTAAGTCGGTATAAAGGTATGAAAGGGTATTTTTCTTTGACAGTCTCTGTTTGCAAATGTCAAAATGTGCAAAGGCTTTAGAATGAGGGAGGAGGCGTCAGCCGGAAATGGAAATTGATACGGAGACGTGGCATTAATCACCCTGAACAAAAGATTTCGCGTGAAATGAACAAGGGATGTCGCTTTTTCAAATTGGACAGATACTCGCGATAAACGTCAAATTTGGACTGGTGATTATAAGCTTAATAGATCTTTTAAAAATGATGACTGAAATTTTATGAGGATACTATCCCATTACTTATTCATTTATGGTTTTATTTTACAATTGTAAAGAAAATCTATTTTCAGTTTTTTTTAAATTTTCTTTTTTTTTTCTTTTCATTATTCTAAAATAATGAAAAGTTTATTGAAACACTCGCAAGTAGTAGTTTTGCTGAAATAATCTCTTAAATGTTAAAGTTTCTTCTTCTTATTTTAAATGGCTGTTCACCCAAATTGGGTGTTATAGCCAGTTTCAAGTTATTTTTTATTTACAATTTTTACATTTGACTTCCAAAAAAATGTTAATGCTAAACGCATGTAAAGTACGATTTTGTATTTAATTTTATTCTTTTTACTCTCTTTTATTTTTTGATAAAAATAAACGCAAGCAGAAACATCTTACGCGGTTTTAAAATAATAAATTGTTACAAACAAAAGCTCAATAGCGGATTTTTTTAATTGACAAAGTTAATATAAATATATAAAACAACATGAAGAACAACTGTTAACACAGTTAGTAAAAAAATATACCACAGATAACGAAAAATACGACATTATATGCATCAACCTAATATAAGTTTGTTTCATACTACATAATTGCTATTGTATTTAAGTAATGCAATATGTTTTTCACCATAACTAGAAAGAAATACTAGAATCGGTCAAAGTTTGAGAAAACTATTGTGGATTCTTTTCACACCTTACAAAAGGACCATTTTTGCAACAACAAAAAATATCTCCAGCTATTTCAGCAAACATATGAGATTAAAAAATGTGTTTACTGAAATTACAAAAAAATGATATTTTATTTCGGTAAATTGCAATAATTGTCAGAAAAAGTATTTTAATAAAATGAAATAAATAATAATTAATAAACTTTACTTTATTACGTTATTACGTTTCCTGTAAATATATTTCCTTCGGAGAACACCCGGATATCCGTTTGCAACTAGCTGGCATACTTAGGGATGGCTTCGCTTCTTATCTAGTTGGGGTCGTGTCACGTAGCTATAATTAATCATATCAATAGGTGACAAGTGTTCGGAAGGTGTAGTTTTCGGTGGAGAAATTGGAAATCGGGTGGGAGGGTTGGAAATTGGGTGGTAGATACTTGCACCAAAATAATGAAAAATATATAAAATTACAATTTTTTTTTTATAAAACAGATATGTTTGTGTTTTTTTATTATTTACAAAAATACTTCGACTTCATACAATGTCTGAGCCTAAGAGGCTCATTATTAGAAATACATTCAAATTGTGGTAGAGAGGGTTCGAACCGAGAAACTCAATAGTCCGCGAAACTAACCACGAGACCACAACCCGACATCTTTGTTTATTTATTTTAAAAAAAAAATTTTTATTTATCATGGGTGCTTTGCCAATAAAATAAATATAGAAAAGTCAGTTTTTATATTTAGGTAATTTGTAAGGCACAATTTCGTAAAATACTACCTTAAGGGTGCTTCACTGTGATTTTATTATATAAAAAAAGAGATTTTGGAAATCATTGAGATCATTTCACTCTTACTGTTTCTATCCCTACTTTTATTGTAGTGAAACTTTTTTAGGGCGGTATTGAAATGTCCCTAAATGAGCAATGAAAATTACTAATCAGGAATATAATATGTATATGTGAATCATGTATGTAATACGTTTAAAGAAATATGTTTTAAAGAGCTTTATTAAACATTGGATGCAGCAGAGATTCAAATGAATAAGACTTATATTTACATGTATTTCTTTAAAAGCTTAAGTCTTAGTAGCACAAAAAAAAAGTTATCACAAACGGTAGACAAAAATACTTCACTCGTAAACAAGTTAAAATAATTTTTATTCAAAAATATGCAAGGAGGTTCTCTGAGATTATAAAATAAAACCTGTTGGAAATAGGGGTTGCTTTGAATACAGTTGTTTGCATTTTTTATATACTTTTGAAAAATAATTCGTTTAAACGCCACTTCCCCTAAATGATGTAAAGCTCCAAAAACTTTTCTTATTTCCTCTCAAAAAATTAACAGAAATTTATATTTAAATCATGGCATGGGTTAGAACCTTTTTTTAAAATGAAAGATGGCAATGAAATTAATCACGAACAGAAACTTTTGACATATTTTTGTTGTTTTGTTATTGTTTCATAAAAATTTTAACCTACATATAACAAAACCTTCATCAACAGTTCTGTTGAAATTTTGAGAAGTTGTGTGCGATGTACTGTTATAATGTAGTTTTTTTTTATAATGTGAACCATCAAAATTATTAAAATTTTCTTGTTTTTTTTTACATTTCTCCATCCGGTTTATTTTCTAGTAATTAACAGTAATAATAATAAAACCCTTATCCACACCCCAATGGTGCATAAAGCACTGCGTCATATAAACGCAGTGTTATCTTGATCGTTTACACATGAAGGAAAGGTGATCAGCCTTCCGCTTCAAGTACCAGTCCAGGGTATAATTGAATAAATATTACAGTGAAAAAATCACTTATATTTATTTGACCCCCCTGGGATTCGAACCCGGGACCTCCAGAACGGTAGCCGAGCGTGCTGACCATTACACTACGGAGGCGGATTTTATTAACAGACATGAACAATTTGTTATAGCGCGATTTACACTTAAAAACAAACAAAAATACTCTAAGAGTTAAGACAATTTCAATTCCAAGGTTTTGTGGATATATGACTATCATTTTACTCTAGATTTCCTAATAATTTATTTTAGCACAGATGCAAAATAACAGCAGCGTCAAACCATTGTACGTACGTAGGTAAAAAAAAATTAAAGTTAACTTCCGGAAAACTTAAAATCTATACAAAATTAATAAACCTTTAAAACTAAAATAAAAAACATATTAGAATCAACCCTACCTAGACTACATACCAAGGAACATTTTTTTAAATCATATTGTTTATAAAAATATAATAAAATTGTAAAATGAACTCCCTCTCTAAACACAAGTATCTTCTTTATTAGAGAGATCGAAACTTTATATTTGAAATGTATTGTATATTGACCAACTGTTTTGTATTATTTGAATTCGTATTTTGATATTTTAAAACTGATATTTTTTAAACAACATGGGATATAACCGTTCTGCGAAACTGGTGAATCTGTTTTTAAAAATAAACCGTTTTTAAATCAATTTTATGATTTTTTACCATCCCAAACATTTGTCCATATATACTTACATATATATAAATATCACATATTTTTATCGCTTAGCTCTATTAATCTCCAATCTTCCACATGGTTCTTCGTTTATGTTGAGATGCCAAGTTTTTTTTTTAAATAACTCCTAAACGGAGATAATCCAGATTTGTGAAAGAGTCTTTGGACACACTGAAAAGTGTGTGTAATAAAAGTGGCTGTTTTTTGTAAATACTCTAAGTATAGTAATGTGATAAAAATTCCTGTTTATTTAAATTTTTGAATAAGCATTATATAAACAAGAATAAGGGCGTGTCTTTCACATACATCGCGCTCGTTCGTGCCTCACTGGGTGTACGCCTATCGGATGAATTAGGGGTGTGTTTTCAAAGTACACGGAAATAAATACGATGTCAAAAACTGACACTACTTCATTGTTCCACATGAACGTCCTTCTCATGTCATTGTTATACAAAACAGCATGTGAACATACAAAATAGGAAACATATCATGTATAAATATAAAAAAATATCCTTTATAAAATAAAAATAAAACTTTGTTTTAAGCACTTTTTATTGGTTAGCTTTTTCCAACCGGTTCCGAAAAGAGCCTTGTCATCCTAAGGATTTATGTACTAATTCTAAAACATTGAAATACTGATGTTTAGGTTTTAGTTGATTACCCTTCCCTTACGATGCCAAAAACTCTCACTCCGTACACCATATGAAAATATGATATAAAAAATGTCATTTACAAAACGGGGAAAAACATCTAAATGTTGCTTTTATTGACGATTGCGCAGCAAATACGTCAACTTCAGATGACAAGGTTCTTGTTGAAACCGGCTGGAAAAAGTGTATCAATAAAAAGTAGTTAAAACAAAGTCGTTTTATTTAACAAAGTTTATAAAAGGTGCCACAAAGTATCACATCAGAAAAACATTCAAGAAACAAAATTATATCCAACATTTTGAGTGGGTCCAAATACTCGACCACAAATCAGTATTATCTCCACTCAGGAGTTATTTTACGATTTTTGATATCTCTAGATAGGTGAATAATATGTAAGTCTGGGTATTTACAGGGCTTATGACGTGTCAAAGGCTGGTTAATTAATCACTTTACTCACGTGTAACATTCACCAACTCTACCCATGACCACACCTATAAAAAAAATTACCCCTACATGTACTATTAAACTCACGACAGGAAAGCTTTTATTTAGCAGAGACCCTTTTATTTTAATGTATGCAAGATCCCTACCGAATTATTTACATTCTGGAAAATGTCTGAAAACGTTATTTTTAATTTTTTGCAACATATAATTTTTATTTTATTTTGAGAAGGTCCAAATACGTAGGAGTTCTTCGTAGTTTGAAGAATGAGGTTGTCAATAATGGGTAGAATGGCAAATGTTCCACGTGTATAAAGTAATCATTTTACCAGCCTATGACTTGTCATAAGCCCTGTGAATATCAAAACTTCCATATAATTCTTCATCTATATTGTTGAGATGTCGAAAAAATGTAAACGTAACTTTCAAGTGGAGAAAACTCATTTGGAAAAATATGGACACAAAATGTTTTGAATGTGATTTTCATAACATTGTTGGTGTCTCCAAATCTTGTTCACAAAATCTGGAAAATCTCCAATTACAGGAATTATTTTCACATTATTTTTTGACATCTCATAATAGAAGAAGAAGATGTTTCACTTAAACCAGCCTATGACGGTCGTCAGCCCCGTAAATGCCAGACTTCCATATTCTTCTTCATCTTTGATGAGATGTCAAAAAGTAGTAGCAAGGTGATTTTCAATGCAAAAAATGCATAAGCGACGACAAATATAATATAACGTCATGTATTAAAAAGATAATTCGCTCACTCCTTTCAAGAACGTCATAAATCAAAAATCGTCGTTTTCGGAATGCCCAGAAAATGCACTATATCCCAGCAAAAGAGGCATATTTATAACTTAATATTTACCCGCTACAGGGCAGAAAGTGTTGTTTTTGCATTGAGAAGAAAAGTTACTGTTTAATTTATTTATTTTTAAATGCTAAATATTTTTCAAATGGAGAAAAAACCATCATGTTTTACTTAAAAAGATCTGTTGCACAGTAAAAAGTTTAGTTAGTGGCTTGATATTTATTTTTAATACATTGTATCATATTTTTATTCTTTAAAAACGTTCTCCTGAAAAATCAAGTTTTTTGATTTATGACGTTCTTGAAAGGAGTGAGCGAATTACGCCCAACGAAGGGTTAAACATCTACCTTAATCCTTTCGAAATAAAAATATGTTGAATATAAAATAAAAATTCGTCTCGGACTCCTGGCTACCAATATGACCTTATAATGTCCTAAAAAGTTCTGAAAGGTGACCCTTCATTGTCAGACTAAATTATCTTTCTTGCCCACGACTTTAGCATAGTTTTTTTTAAAAGATCAACCAATTTACTTATAACGAATTTAAGATCTTCATTTTTGTCTTTTTTAAGTGTATTCTTCTATTATATTAGTAAACTTGTTCACAAATCTGGATTATCTCCAATTAGGAGTTATTTTTTTGCTATTTTTTGACATTTCAATGTAGATGAAGTAAAATATGAAATAGCATTTTCTACTCAGTTAAAAGCTTATTTCATCTCACCACTAGATCGGCTGTCCAAACTCAAAACACAGTAATGGACATTTTTTTGTAGTACGTATTTTGCATTTTTGGACTAAGTAGATTCTACTTAGTCCAAAAATGCAAAACAACGTACTATAAAATAAATGTCCCCTACTGTGTTTTACGTTTGGACAGCCGAGATGTCTCTTCTGAAATTCTATTCAATTCAAGCAATATGTTTTGAATTTGAACAATAATATATTAAGGTCCCAAAAATTTGAGTAGTGCGGTTGTCAATCATGGGTAGAATTGGTGAATGTTACATGTTTGTAAAGTGATGACTTACATCAGTCTTTGACGGTCGTAAGCCCGTAAATGCCCTGACTTCCATATTCTTTTTCATGTATGTTAAGATGTCAAAAACAATATGAAAAATAACTTATATAATTGGAGATACTCCAGATATGTGAACAAGTATTTGGACACACTCAAAATGTTGTTAATAAATTATCTGGTCAAATTATAAGCTAAACTAATAAAATGAAAAGGATATTTTCTGGCGTTTCATGTTCAACGAATGTCTTTACGCTTTTAAAATATTAATATTAATATGTTCAATAACATTTTTGCATGCAACGCATCCAATCATTGTGTTTAATTAAAAATGCTTTTATCATACTAATACACTTACACTTGCATTTGTAGACTGATAAAATGTTTTATTAATAATGTATTTGACCCAAATAAAGATTACAAAAACTATTTTTGTTTTATTGGCCCTTAAACCGACTGTGAAAAACCATATAATAAAAAAGGGAGTTAAAAGAACTCCGCCAACAAGACATATAAGGTGACATCATAGGTCTCATCATATAAAAAAATATATATTCATACATGAATGCATTGTATTTGTATGGATGTATATGAACGTACCTTTTTTTTACAAATACGTTGATAAAATCCTGAAAAAAAATTACATAAAGCTTACCCCAAGTATCAAGAAATTAGGCAATTCCGAGGGGGGGTATTTGAAAGATATTTGTACTATTCATGTAAATATTGTATGTTTTAATAATACGGAGTTCGCGAAAAATTACGTGCAGTCAGTAGCATGTCCACCGATTGCCTGCGCGAATCGTAGTGCGATCGATCACCAAGTTGTGGCGCGCAGTAGATAGAGTGATATAAACAAAATGTCCTAACTAACTATCCATCACCCCGATTCTCCGCAGGGGTAGTAAGATATAATAGAATGCCACATCACATTCATGCATGTGGAAGAGGCAAAGAATTTTTGCAAAAACAGGGTGGTATCGCGTTTTATTCTCTCTGCGTACCCCTGCGGGGAAGCGGCGCGGCGTTATGGTTAGTCATTTGAGACATTTTGTTTATTTCACTCTATCTACTGCGCGCCACAACTTGTGGATCAGTCACGGTACGCAAAATGTCTTCGGTGAACAATATAACACACGGTGACACGAACCGTTTGACCATTGACTTAAGTATCTAAAGAATGAGAATATTTATCAAAACAATAAATTGAAGATATAGTAAAACAAAAAATACCGAAATATGTATTCCTGACTCTTCTTCCTGACATCATTCCAACTTATCGTCTTTGTAGTCTGTTGAGATCAGCTCTCCTCGTCTTCAGATTAAAGATCAAATCTTTTTTTTTCTACAGCAACCAAGAATTCTTTGGTCTTCTTCTAGATGTATGTATTTCAATAAAGATCCATAGTGACTCCCAGGTTCACAATACGTTCAGATTATCTGCGCTCTTTGTGCCTGTACTATTCCAGGATATCATATCGGCTTCAGCCTTCTTCCTGTATACAGTATTGAACAAAGGCCTCCCTCTTGGACTTCACAGTTGTCGGTTAGACGCGATTCTCATCCAGTGCAGGCCTGCCACATTTTTAATATCATCAGACCATCTTGTCTGGGTCCTATTCTAGGCCTCCATATTTTGTACATAATAATGGTTTTAAAAATTGCTTGAACGGTTATTATTATAAAGTTATTGAGTGAAAAATTTCATATTTTTTATATGCTTAAGTGAAATTTTTATAAATATTTTCTCATTTTTTATATTTTCTCATTTGTTTATTTTAAATATGCTTCTTATCTTTGGTTTTTCTCATTTATTTCTTTTAAATATGCTTCTTGTGCCTATTTATTATACCTGTTTATTGTTTTTACATTTTGCCATGTATTAGTATTAGTTTTGGTTATTTAAAAAAATATATATTTTTTGTTACTGTATTTTTTATGTTCCAGTCTTGTTAACCTCAATCCCATGTCCCAAAATGAGAAATAGAAATCACTCATCGGGAATATTATATGTATATATGACTTACGTATGTAATATGTTTTGAAATAAATAAAACGTTTTTTCAGGGGATTTCAAATCCTTCGCTTGAATAATAACCCGTATAAATATCTTTGTTGCTACTTATTTTAAATATAAAATATGGGACAATTGTATAAAATCTTCCGCCATTTAAACTTATTTCTTTGCAAAAGTCGAGATGCGGGTCGAGTTACAATTTTTTCATTCGTTAATCCTGTTTTAATAAGAGTTTCGCAGGCGGGAATTCGCTCGAAAATTTTCTTTTGTCGTCCTCAACTTTCAAACCTTTTCCTGTTGAGAAAGTTTCGGTGAGTTCCGGTTCAACATGCAAATTCGAATCGACGTGACCGAGTTCCACAGGGTGACCAATATTTAAACTCAAACCTTCGATTTGAAGAATAATATGGAAGTCTGGGTGTTTGCAGGGCTTATGGTCTGTCATAGACTGGTTTAATCTAATTATTTTATAACCTTCTTTTACACAGTAAAGAAGACTGTGTATTTACAGGGCTTGTCATTTGCTGGTGTAATGTGATCACTTTATAAGTCTCTGTGTTTGCAGGGCTCACGACTTGTCATAGGCTGGTTTAGTGTCATCACCTCATAAACATCTCCTTTAGAGTATGGTAGTCTGTGTATTCGCAGGGCTAAGCCTTGTCATATACTGGTTTAAGTGATCACTTTATAAATGTGCAACATTCACATGATTGACAATCACACTCCTCAAATATCGAAACGTGCAAAAATCTTCAAATTGACACTGTTTTATGGTAATATGTGAGTTCTCGTTACCATCTATGGTAATGGTGAGTGCAGTTTGTTTGTTTTATAATCTTAATTATAATTTTTTTTTTAAATTAAGTCTTCAAACTTCTAGTATTTCAAATAATTCGGGAAGATTCTTGCAGATATTTCACAAGGGTCTCTGCTAAATAAAAAAAAGCTTACTCAACGCAACAATAGATGGTGCTGAAAACTATAATTTGAAAGAAGGTATCAATCGAAGCATAAATATAAATTTTAAAAACTCAAGAAGTGTGGTTGTCAACCATGACTTTTATATTGATCGTTGTTACAATATACAAGTCATAAAGTCATTATTGAAATCAGTCTATGACAGGTCTCAAACTCTGGTAATACCCAGACATCTTTACTCTTCTTTATCTTTGTTGAGATATCAATATAAATAACATCCGATTGGACAAACCCAGATTTGGATACCTTCATAATTTTGTTAAATATTTTAATTTGAACACCCTGTAATTTAATGGAAGCATGAGAAAAATAATTAAAAATGTTCCATCGATTGGAAATTCCTTCGCACCCCACATTGCGCACTTCCTAAAGAATCCTATACCTTCTATTTTTCTCGTATCTCTGTTTCCCCTTCCTTCTTCATTCTTCCTGTTCCGTCCACTGTTATGATCTATCTTCTCATAAAGTTCTCAGTGATAAAATAAAAAATGAGAACTATTCATTGCTTCCGGCGGAAATACATAACGTTTCCCCCTATAATTCTAATTGCAAAATGATCCTATGAAACTGAGTCTAATCAAGCAAGAGTTTTCTTATCTTCAAAACTACTGAAACGAGCTTTTCATTCCCTAAATGTTTTGTTTAATCTTTAAATTACAAAAAAAAATTTAATAATAATAAGTTTTTCATAGATACGCGTAGAAAGACCATAATTTTAAATTTAAAATTTAAAATTTAAAATTTAAAATTTAAATTCATAAAATAAAACAAAATTCTTTTAACCACTTTCTTTATTTTTTATTATTAAACAACCTATCCACTTTAATTAACCGGGTTCGAAAAGAATCTTGTCATCATCAGGGTTTATTAAATTCTTAAACATTAAAATACTACAAAACATTAAAATACTCATAGTTTATTACATTCCCTTACCAAAAACTTCCACACACTCCGTACACCATATGAAAATATGATTTAAAAAATATGATTTAAAAATATGATTAAAATACTCCTAAATGTTATTTTTATTGAGCATGAACTCCAAATAACAACTATGAATGGAATCACCCAAAAACAGTGGTTGGTTTAAGTGTACTTTTAATAAAAAAAAATTAAAAAAAATGGTTAAAACAAAGTTGTTTAATTTTGTTACGTTTATAAAATGCGCCACAAAGTATTTGCGAAAAATATTCAAGAAAAATAATTAATTCCCCTTAGTATGCTGGTTTATATACAACATAAAAAATAAGGCCATTATCTGATTTAATGAAATACTGTTAAGCTTTTTAAAGTATTTTATAGTAACTTATATAGTATTTTGAAGAGAAAAACAAATGGATCGACATACTTTCTTTGACAAACCAAAGTGTCAAAGTAAAAGTCAAATGCCTCCATAAAAAGGATTTTCTTAAATAAATGAAGAATCTATTACATTTGATTTTTAAAAAAATTATTGAGCGCTTTTATAAGCACTTAAAATAATTAAACTAAACTTGAAATAATTAAAAATAAAAATATGTTTATTTATAAAATACGTGACACAATAGATTATGAGACAAAGTGGTATTTGCCAAGTAAAAATTAAATGACAAACAATTAATATCGTCATCTAATTTTTTTTTTAAAATTAAATAGATACATTATTTCTTAATTTATTGTCCAGTTAAAATACATAAATAGCAATTCTCTTTGTGTAAAAAATGCATATTTATTAATTATTTCAAAAGCGGTCTTAAATAACAGTTTTTTTTACGAACATCATCATTTTATACCACAAAGTAAATGCAAAATCAATAAATAATTTATTTTCCACAGTAATTTGGCTAAAACCGAGATACGCTTTCACCTAAACTCATTTTAATAACAAATAGACCTGAAAATTATTTATGTTTATATTTTCGCGTAGAATGATTTGGTTTCTAACTTAAGTTTTTTTTAACCCAAAAGCTTTCGACTCAAGAAAAGCTTTATTTCAGATTTTCTACCTTCAAAAAAATCTTTTGAGACCGATTTTCTTCCACTTTTTAATATTTCGCATGACCAGATCAAAATGCTTCGTCTAAATTCAAGAATATTTTCAGTAACCTAAAAATCCACCGATTATTCATTATCACCGTCTGTCAGTCTAAGTCTATAATTAAAACTTATATTTACATAGAACTAAGAGGAAAATAAAGTTGAAGAAAAAAGGCATTCATCATTTCAAGTACTTTGAACAAATTATATAAAAGTAAGGAAAACGGGGACAATGTGAACGCGAAAATAATTTTGTGAGGACTCTTTTACGTTGTTTGAAAAAATTTACGAAAATTCACAAGAATGGGACAAATTATATTTTTTATATTTCCGTTTTTTCGTGAATCGTTTTATATTCATTCATATTTGTGAAAAATTCACAAGCAATTATGTCGATTGAAAAACAAAATAATGATATTACATTAAATTTTTCTTACCATATGTTAAAGAAGATAAGACATTTGCTCAGATATTTTAATCATATGTTTTATCTGCATTTAGAATAAGTTAAACAATCTAATGTTATATCAATATTTTGATTCACAATTTAAAAATGCTAATATAATTCATTATATCTGAGGCTAGTTCTGAATAGTCTTTTCCATAGAAAATATAAAACGAATGGAATTCTGGCAAATCGCTCACTCCTTTGAAGAACGTCATAAATCAAAAAACTTGATTTTTCAGGCAAACGTTTTTAAAGTTAAAAAATATAATACAATGTATTAAAAATAAATATCAAACCACGTATCGAACTTTTAACTATGCAACAGATCTTTTTAGGTAAAACCTGAAGGTTTTTCTTTCATTTGAAAATAGTAAGTATCCTTAAAAAAAATAATAAACAATGCCTTTTCCTCAAAACGCAAAAACAACAATTTCTGCCCTGTAGCGGGTAAATATCAATTTTGAAATATTCCTCTTTTGCTGGGATATAGTACATTTTCTTGGCATATCGAAAACATGCACAACTGAAAATTAACGATTTTTTATTTATGAGGTTCTTGAAAGGAGTGAGCGATATGATTTAAGAAATTTGAGTGTGGTTATCAATGAAAGGTAGAATGGTAAATGTTACTCGCGTATACCGTGATCACTGAAATCAGCCTTTGTAAATCAGGTCGTAAACCTTGAAAATACCCAGATTTCCATATTTTTCTTCATCTTTGTTAAGGTGTCACGATTAAGAACTTTTATGTTTTAAGGATGAAATAATTATTTCATTTATTGTTTCGGCATTTACTTTGTGGTAAGACATATTCAAATCATTAAATAAAACACTTGTTTTTTTACCACATGAGTTTATTTATGACGACTAGTTTCGGAAGCTAAGCTTCCATCTTCAGGTCTAAATAATAACTAAAACATAATTCATAAAAACTGTTCTTTAAATAATGATATTATTTTTTGATATCTCATCAAAGATGAAGAAAAATTTTAAAGTCTGGGCATTTATGGGGCTGAAGACCGTCATAGGCTTGTTTAAGTGATCATTTTACACACGTGTAACATTCACCAATTCTACCCATTATTGACAACCACACTACTCAAATTCTTGGAAGTTATATAAGTAAGATTAATGTGAAAATAACTCCTGTAATTGGAGATAATCCAGATTTTGTGAACAAGTATTTGGACACACTTTGTAAATAAATAATGATGTACTATAAAAGCCCCTCCCCTCAACTTATCATTCTCCTTATTTAAAGAACATTTAGCATTTATTGTGTCTTAGTTATAATTTAGACCTGAGAGTAGCCTAGCTTCCGAAACTAGTAATCATAAATAAACTAAAGTGGTAAAAAACGAGTGTTTTATTTAATAATTTTAAAGAATTATTTAGTCACGTTTTATCAACACATTTAACGTAAACGCAATCAATCATTTATTTTATTTTAAATTACCATTTCCAACTCACGAAACCATTCGTGTTTACAGTTATAAATATTCCCCGGGCTGAATGCGTTATGATTTATGTTGATTTGTGTTTGAAAAAATGTGCATTTTCAATATGTTAAATGATAAATGCAGTGGAAATATTTTATCGCTCGCACTCATAAATCACTGCCTTCTGTATATTGAGTAATGTGAGGGAGGACGTGAATGCCCCAAAACGGAATTTCGCTGACAAAAGTGTACAAAATATCCGAGCGGCGACAGATTTTATGTGCGTTTTTATCAACAAGCTAAAATCGCATTTCGAAAAGTCACTTTGAATTTAAAAATAAATTTGTGCATGGACATATTTCAGGCAGACAGACAAGTCATCAATCAGTAATAATATACAGGGTTGTCCGAAAAGATGTTACTATTTACGTGGGTTAAGGGCAAAAGAGACGATAAGTAAAATTGTCAATATAACGTCATGTTACACATCGATGGTTTCCTTTGATCAGTGCAACGTAGCAACGATAACTATTTTATCAATCTTGAAGAAAGCTGTCTTTATCTTTCAGAAAATAATTCATTTGTTATAAATTTATTGTAGATATGTACATACATTCAATTCACATACAGAGTTTGAAAATGTATGATGATATGTCTGAATGTATAAAGAATGAAAAGATTCTGAAAGAATTTTATAATAAATGTTGTGTTTACTGTGAAAAGACGTAAATATAATCGGAATGTAACTATCGGGAACATACAGACCAATGCTCCGGATAATTTTTGGATCATACCGCGCAATCATCGTTAAAAATGCGTAATCAAATAAACATTCCTTCTAGTCTCTAAACTATTGTAGCCAAGCATACCCTGGAGAAACACTGGATCTTATCTGCCTATCCCTGTAGGGAACCGGCGTGGTGGTAGTTAGTAGTAGTGGATTATATTTCATCATTATTGATGAAACCGTGCAAGAAGTAAGGATATATGTTTGCGTTATCATGACAGCGATATCCTTTTGTAAATGAATCGTGAAGGAAACATATTATTTCTCAGTGTCAATAATGACAAAGCCTTTTACAAAGGTGTCCTTGTTATTTTCCGTTGAAGCTCCAAATTCATATAATCAAACCGTCATTACGAAAAAAACAGTATCATTTGAGGTGCCATTCCAGATATATGATCACTCTTTGATTGAGTTTTTATGTGTGCCCATAAGATATTCAATGTGGCATTCAACATTTTCGTAAATATTATCTATTATATATCTTGTATATATACCATATATTAAGCAAATTTATAACTGTTTTTAAAATGACATAAATTGAAAGAAACTTTTAAAATAACTCGCCAGGTTACCGTCGCATATATTTTTTCAGGGTGAAGAGTCAAAGAAACCTTAAGATTTATTTTTAAATCATTGACCGAGCAATAATTTTTTTTTCGGCGAAGACAAACCAGTAAAGGTAATATTTTGGACTGTGATCAATAAAAAAACTAATTCAGTATTATGAAATAAAAATTTAGAATTGTAAAACATGAAAAATTTTTAAAAAAGTGACATTCAAAAAACTGATCTAAGGCGTAGATGTACGGGAAATTCATTTGTAACACACACATAAATTTATCTAATTGTGATAGAGTGGGTTTGACCCAAGAAACTCTGACTCAATCAAGAGTCTGTGACACTAACCACGGGACCATAACTCTACATATTTATAAATTAATAAATTATAACTTATATTATTTATTGATTCGGCATTCACTTTGTGGAATGACATGATTATTTTATTTAAATTAAACACTTGAATATACCACTTTAATGAGTTTTATTTTTATTTACGACTAGTTTCGAAAACGACAGATGTTTTGATCTTCTGGTACAAATTAAAAATTACATAGTTTTTAATTTGTACCAGAATATGAAAACATCTGTCGTTTTCGAAACTAGTCGTAAATAAAAATAAAACTCATTAAAGTGGTTTATTCAAGTGTTAAATTTCAATAAAATTATAAATTAATTATTTATTTTTAAATTATATTTAAAAAAGTATTTTTAATTGCATTTGAAACCTATCAAGATATTTATTGACTTTTCAACATAGAAGAAAAAGTTATTAAAATTCTTAATATAAGAAACGTCAAAATGGAAAAAAGTTAGTTTTAACATTTTCAGAAAACAACAATGATAGTTTGATTCCATAAAAAAATCATATATATTTTTTTCTAAATACTCTTTCCTTATGGCAAAAAAGGGTCTTACTACGCATATAAGATAGTCATCGCTTTTCCGGGAAATATAAAACGCACGGCGTAATAGCCCAGAAAAACGGGTATAACCCACGGGTAAATAACTCCACATAAATACATATTTATTAATACGAAATTTAAAAGAGGCAGCGGGTATCTTTTCTGCACAGAGACAAAACACCCCTTTCTATACATTTGTATGGAAATTATCGGTACAAATTCTCAGGGTTGTCTCCTAGGGGTATGCGAAGGTGTAAGTGCGACATTCTCTTCAACTCTTATACGTTTTATGCGGCTACGCTATAAGTAGCGATTATTTGGCGCTAAACCGTTTCTGAATATCAATTTATGCGGAGGACGGCCATGGCAGTGTGTTTAGCATTTAAATGAAAATTAAGTAGGGTGTTTAATATTTTTAATATTTTAAGCCGGGGTGTAATTTGACCTTTTTCAGGCCTTTATATACAGTGTGTCTTTAAAACGATATGCTGTATTTATTAAATAAAATATTAGGAAACACATTTTACTATACCTGCTTAAAATCTCTAACGATAGAATTCCTTGGCATTTCATAATTTATAAAATATGTTAAAACTTGCAAATTACTGTGCTATGAAAATCATTATATTGTTTGTTTATGTATATGTATGTGTGTTTGTGTTTGTGTTTGTGTGTGTATGTGTGTGTGTGTGTGTGTGTGTGTGTGTGTACGATTAAATGGTCAAACGATCCATGTGATTGTGTGTTATTTATATTTATCCGAAACATATTTATTTCACTCTAACAACTGCGCGTCACAACTGTGTGGAAGCGTTATGAACATTACAGCAATTATGAATTGCATTCTTCCGATCATTCAAGACACGATTCGTGCAGTCTATCTATAAACACGCTACTGAACTCGTTTGTCGGAAGCTGCATATTATTATTTTATACAATAGTGAATGGCGCACTGAAATCAGTTATGGAAAATAAAAACCTATCAGCGGAAGCTAAACTGGCAGTGCACAACAGAGTCCTGGTTCCAACTCTTATGTATAGAAGTGAAACATGGAGTTGGCAAAGGAAGGATGAAAGAAGACTGAATGAAGTCTAA
The DNA here is from genome assembly GCF_059751285.1 of Brachycentrus maculatus. Classification (NCBI taxonomy): domain Eukaryota; kingdom Metazoa; phylum Arthropoda; class Insecta; order Trichoptera; family Brachycentridae; genus Brachycentrus; species Brachycentrus maculatus. The sequence goes on from NW_028281247.1 coordinate 177,497, forward strand.
ATGCGATCTCTCGGAAGAATGTGCGACAAAACGATGTATGATAGATGTTCGAATAGTGAAATAAGGAAGGAATACAAAGCTGAGACAAGCATTATCGATAAAATTAAGAAAGGTGTGTTGAGATGGTTTGGACATGTAGAACGAATGAGTGATGAAAGAATGGTAAAACAAATTAATGAGGCGAATGTAATTGGAAAAAGGAGCAGAGGAAGACCGAGAAAAACATCAGGTATGCCAAATACTTGAAAGTGGTCAGGTTAGGGGTCGTAACAATCGGCGGGTATGTATGAGGAGATGCATGAACGTGGAAGAGGCGAAGAATGTTTGCAAAGACAGAGTGGTGTGGCGTTCTATTCTCTCTGCCTACCCCTACGGGGAAGTGGCGTGATGGTTAGTTAGTTTTTTTTTTCAATAGTTTTATGAACACGACTGGGATCTTTTAATTACTCCCTTCAAAGTATACGTTATTTCCAAATACTTTGGGTGAGGAGAGTTTACAGCTTTATACCATATACATGACTCGTTTCGAGATCTACAGATATTCTCATCAACATGTGAAAATACAAGTGGTTTGTATTTTCATATGTTAAAGAGAACATTTGTAGTTCTCGAAACTAGTCGTGATTAAACTGATAAACTCAAAAAGTTGTCTTAAACGATATTTTTATTTTTATATTTAAAACATCATACTTTTACACAAATCGCCTCCGTAGTGAAATGGTCAGCACGCTCGGCTACCGTTCTGGAGGGCTCGGGTTCCCAGGGGGGGTCAAATAAATACAAGTGATTTTTTCACTGTAATATAAATTCAATATTACCCTGGACTGGCACCTGAAGCGGAGGACTGATCACCTTTCCTTCATGTGTAAACGATCAAGATAACACTGCATTTATATGAAGCAGTGCTCTATGCACCATTGGGGTGCTGATAAGGGTTTTATTATTATTATTATTCTACAAAATTTATGCAAAATGAACAAAAAAATGGTGTTAGAAATAAAAACGTAAAAATACCTGGAATACTTTTGTTTGGAGCTGAGGTTAGGAGCTGACCTTTGAAATATTGCAAGAACAGTTGTAAAAAGGGTCTAATGATATTTTCTTGCTTACTCCTTGTTTTTTATAAATGTGTTTAAATTGAATAAATAACCTGCAAAAGGTACTCATTTAGGCTTGTCAGCAGGTATGAAAATAACAGTCGGGGATGAATGAAACGATTATCAAAGTTACTGATGAAATAAAAGTATATATTAATTTTGCAAACGCACTCAATATTTTTTTTGAATTACTTTTTCTATGAATTTTTGTAAGTTATATCAATTAAAAAAAATATTCAACCAATTTACTAACGAAGAGATTTACAAAATGTCGCAACAGAGACCAAATACCTTTTTGTAAGACTGTGAAATAGGACTAAACGATAAACGTTACAAAATATACAAAGTGTAGCCAGCCCTATGAATGCCCAAACTTTCGTTTTTTCACAGTCTCAATTTTTTTTATTTAAACCCTTATTCGCGCCCCAATGGTACATTGGAATCTCCATCATATCAACGCAGTGTTGATCTTGATCGTAAACACATGAAGGAAATGCGATCAGCCCTCCACTTCAGGTACCAGTCCAGGGTAATATTGGATAAATATTGGAGTGAAAAAAAATACTTTTATTTATTTAACCCCCCTGGGAATCGTCAGATCAACTTGGAGGGATTTTTTCATGGTGTGGAACTTTGGATAAAATAATACGTCAATCCTTGGCCTTATGACATCAGTTGAAATATCTGACCAATAAAAACATCCTATTAACAGATCCAGTAAATTTGATCCTTAGCTAAGCTAAGATTTTTTGCAGGATATGCAAGCCAAATATGCATACTCGTAAAATACTTGCAAGTAAATGCATTTCATATCGCACGACTCACAATAGCTTAGTAGAAAAACAAGATTATTTTGTGTCGTTCATATGCGAGTATGGCCATATGTCATATTATATTTCACGCTTTCCTGAGAGAAAATCTCATAAAAGTGAATTTATGCATAGCTTTAGAGGGAACTAGATATTTACTGCCTTATGTGCAATCTGATTTCAGATAAATCAACAGTTTTGGAGTTTGGCGTAAACTGTTTACTTGGAAAATACAGCGCTACGGGAAATATGCATTTTTGTCTTTAAATCATCACGAAATATTACGATTTTATCACAAAAAAATGATAACGAAAATTTAAAATATGTTTGAAAAATATTTGGTAACTAGCTGTACCCGGCTACACGTTGCTGCGACTTAATCTGGTTAAATGAAATTGAAAGAATATAAAAACCATATATTTCTTGTAGACTGTGAAATAGGGCTAAACGATAAACGTTACAAAATATACAAGGTGAACCAGCCCTATGAATGCCTTAACTTTAAAGCTGTTAGCTTCGAAACTGGTAGACATTATAATTAAGTTAAATAAAATATTTATAGTGATTAATAAATCAATGTTACAACATTTTGAGTGTGTCCAAATACTTGTTCACAAAATCTGGATTATCTCCAATTACAGGAGTTATTTTCATATTATTTTTTTTTTAACATCTCATCAAAGATGATGAAGAATATGGAAGTCTAAGCATTTACAGGGCTGACGATCATAGGCTCTCACCAATAGATGTCTCTAGTGAAATTCTAGTGATTCAAGAACAAGGTTTCTAAATTGGTTCATATATACAGAGCTTCCAAGAATTTGAGTAGTGTGGTTGTCAATAATGGGTAGAATTGGTGAATGTTACACTTATGTAAAGTGATCACTTAAACCAGCCTATGACGGTCGTCAGCCCCGTAAATTCCTAGACTTCCATATTCTTCTTCATCTTTGATGAGATGTTAAAAAAATAAAATAAAAAATAAAAAATAAAACAAAGTTACATTTTAATTATAAAATTGAAAATCGCAGTGTTAGTGCTTCAAATATAAATTATAAAAAAATTTACCTTGCATTTCGGAAATTCTTCTTCCACTCGCTTCGCTCTCCACCCTAACAACGGGGGTATGCAGATAAGTGCTGACATGAGCCACACAGCTGCTATCATGAACACAGCTCTGGCGGGCGTTCTCTTTTTTAGGTACTCCACGGCCTGAAAAACGAAAATATAACTGTAAATCTCGCGAAGTTTCTACTTTTTAACACGGAATAACACCCATTATTCATGGATTTGGCGTAAACTTTGTAAATAACATGAAAAACACATGTATAGGACCGCCCAGCCCGCCTCCGTGGTGTAATGGTAAGCGTGTTTAGCTACCGCGCTGGAGGTCCCGGGTTCGACTCCCAGGGGGGTTGTAAAATTAATAATAGTGATTTTACGTTACCCTGGACTAGTTCTTAAAGGGCAGGAGTGATCACCTTGGCTGCATGTAAGTAACAATCAAAAGAACACAATATTATGCAGTGCCCTATGCACCATTGGGTCTGGATAAGAAGAAGAAGTTTAGGACCGCTATTGAGTTTTTTAATGTAAACACGACTAGTTTTGAAAACTACAGATGTTCTCATCATCAGGTGAAAATAAAGCTTATAAACCATACAGTGTTATTGTTATTTTTTATACGACATGTGATTTTTTACCCTCCAGATTGCAAACCAACTAGGATGAAGTATCTTTAATTTTTTATACGAAAGATGATGGCTCAAGTGATGGCTGCAACATCTTTGAAAATGACAACTAACATATGATTAGAATCATACAACAGAGCATATATGTATTTTTATGTGATTTTATTTTTGACATCTCATCAAAGATGAAGAAGAATATTTTCTGGTGTTTCTCATGTATGTGATTATAACCCTGGATTCGGACCTCTTACACAAATAAAATAGTTTCTGCTCAGTAAAAAAGCCTCTTCATCTCACCAATAGATGTCTCTAGTTAAAATTCTAGTGATCTGAACTCATATGTATATACTGTGTCATGAGATCAAATATCTAGTAGTTCCAAAAAAATTGTGTGCTTGCCAATCATGGGTAAAATAATGTACGTGTGTAAAGTGATCTATGAAAAGCCTATGACAGGTTGTTAGCCCTGTAAATACCCAGACTTCCATATTCATCTTCATTTTTGTTCAGTGGAGAAAACTCAGATTTGAGAAGAATTATCTGAACACGCTCAAAATGTTGTATGTACAATAATACATTATTTTTGGTATTATTTTTTGACATCTCATCAAAAATGAAGAAGAATATGGAAGTCTGGGCATTTACGGGGCTGACGACCGTCATAGGCTGGTTTAAGTGATCACTTTACACACGTGTAACATTCACCAATTCTACCCATTATTGACAACCACACTACTCAAATTCTTGGAAGCTCTATTTATATGAACCAATTTAGAAACCTTGTTCTTGAATTACTAGAACTTCCCTAGAGACATCTTCTAGTAAGATGTGAAGAAAAAATGTTGTATTTCACCAATTCTAGAGAGCCTATGACGGTCGTCAGCCCCGTAAATGCCCAGACTTCCATATTCTTCTTCATCTTTGACGAGATGTCAAAAAATAATATAAAAAAATACTCTTTTAAGTGGAGATAATCCAGATTTGTGAACAAGTATTTGGAAACACTCAAAATGTTGTATTTATATGTGTATTCATTCCAGTATTAAATATTTAGAATTCATTCTAAATATTTCCATGGATTTTTCAATTATTTATTTTAACCCTTGATTACACGATTTTCCCCTTTTCTCCATCTTAGCTTATAAGCTCGCCAACTTTTTCAAATTTCTACACAATAGAAGGAAAGCTTTTAGAATTTGAATGGTGTATGGTTCCGGGAGCTCTACGTGCATTACTTTTAGCATAACGACAAGTCGAAGGCTGCGGATAAGGATTTTGAATATTGAGTCGCCGTTAATATAATATAAATTTACGAACAGAGGTTTATTTCGACTTACTAAAAAAAAAAAAACTAACTAACCATCACGCCGCTTCTCCGCAGGGGTAGGCAGAGAGAATAGAACGCCACACCACTCTGTCTTTGCAAACATTCTTCGCCTCTTCCACGTTCATGCATCTCCTCATACATACCCGCCGATTGTTACGACTCCTAACCTTGACCACTTTCAAGTATTTGGCATACCTGATCGTGCCATGTTTTTCTCGGTCTTCCTCTGCTCTTTTTTACACTTACATTCGCCTCATAAATTTGTTTTACCGTTCTTAGCTCACTCATTCGTTCTACATGTCCAAACCATCTCAACACACCTTTCTTAATTTTATCGATAATGCTTATCTCAGCTTTGCATTCCTTCCTTATTTCACTATTCGCACATCTATCATACATCGTTTTGTCGCACATTCTTCTGAGAGATCGCATTTCGACTGCATTCAGTTTACTTTCATCCTTATTTCGCCAACTCCATGTTTCACTTCCATACATTTCCATATTTTGTCTTACTATTTTGAAACAAATTCTCTTGTTTTTTTGTGGTATTGTTAGACTACGTTATTATTACAACGGTATACATTTTACCAGATTACGTTGATGGTAACGATGTTATTCCTTGTCATGTCAGTTATACGTTTGTTTGGATCGAAATAAACATCTGGAAGCTGGCCAACACATTTCATTTCACGTATAAGTTCCGCAATCTTATTTCATGCTTCCACAGTACCGGCAGTTCCTGTAACTTTGCAAAGGGGGCTGCAAAAACTACCCCGTAAAAAAAATACACCGATGGCAATATCGGGATACGCACAAAAATAAAACATTTTTGCTTGGTTTTTCTTATACTATAGGTGGAACTCATTTTATACCACAATTTATAAATTAACTGACGTTGCTTCTTGAAAAACTTGAAAAGGACATGTGGAGCGAATGGATAACGAGAGAATGACTAAGAAAATATATGTGGCGAATGTGAGAGGAAAACAGAACGAGGACGACCGGAAAAGACTTGGCACGATCAGATCAATCAGAACCTAAAATCTGGCGGTGTCAAAAGTCTGTGTAATCGGAGGGTATGTATGACTAGATGTATGGATGTGAAGGACGCGAGGAGTGTTTGTCAAGACATAAGAGTGTGGCGTTCCATCCATTCTGCCTACCCCTGCGGGGAAACGGCGTGATGGTATAATAATAATGAGTATATAAAATGATCACTTAAGCTGGCCAAATAGGAGTTCGTAAGCTCTGATATCGCTCACTCCTTTCAAGAATGTCATAAATTCCTTTGCCCTCCTTATTATCGTCTTTTGTTAATTTATGTTTCTTTTTAAATGTCAATTTGTAATTTATGTTTTTTAAATGTTCAAGTACTATCTGCCCACTGATTGCAAACGGCTATATATGGTATCAAACGTTTTGATCAATATCACTAGTCCGTCTTTGGTCGGTTGGAAGATATTGCTTTTTAGCAAAAAGCCCGCCAATGTACTTTTTTATTTTCTGTACATGAAGTTTAAAAATAAAATAAATAAATAAAAATAAATAAATAAATCAAAAATCGTCAATTTTCAGTTCTGCATGTTTTTGGAGTACCCAAAAAATTTAGTATATCCCAGCAAAAGAAACATCTTTTTAACTTAATATTTACCCGCCACAGGGCAGAAAGTGTTTTTTTTTTGCATTATGAACAAAAGGTATTGTTTAATATTTTTTTAAATAAACAAAATATTTTTCAAATGGTGCAAAAAATCTTCAGGTTTTCCTTAAAAAGACTGTTGCACAGTAAAAAGTTTGGTAAGTGGCTTGATATTCATTTTTAAAACATTGTATAATATTTTTAAAATTTAAAAACGTTCTCTTAAAAAATCAGTTTTTTTTTATTTATGACCTTCTTGAAAGGAGTGAGCGATATGCTCAGAATTCCAAGTTCATTCGTTTTATCTTTTCTATGGAAACACTAGTCAGAACTTGCCTTTAAAAACAAGACTTATATTGTAGATAGTATTATCACAATAGTACTTGAGACTAAAGGAACTTTTTATTTCTCTCATATTTTTTCTGACGCGTTTCCTTTACCTACGCCCGTGTGGTATCACGATTTAAATGAAGATGTAGAAAGAAGAAAAAATCACTTTGGTATCTATACGATGCAGTAGTCTAAGCACCATTGTGCGCAAATATCCATGCGATTACAAAATTTTAGATTTAATATTATATACTACAGTTATACTTATGTATAAGACAGTAATTTTTTATTAAGTTTTTAACTTAAAACATGTAATTGAAATTTTAATTTTTTTTAAACATTATAATTTACCACATTTTGTTTGTGTGTGTTCAAATACTTACAAATCTGATCAAATCAAATGAGTTATTTTTCATTTTTAATTAATGTTTTCCTTAGTTAATACCACAATATCTTAAAATCTACTGTGATACGTGTTTCGATGCATTCCGCATCATTTTCAAACACCGTATGTCACACCTCGTTACAGTAGATTTTAAGAAACAGTGGTATTTACTTAGTAAAACATTAATTAAAAAATGGATGGATTTTACCACAAAATGACTGCCAAATCAATTTATAAAGTTATTTTTCATATTATTTTTTTGCTTTCGACGGTCGTAAGGCCCAGATTTCAGTATTCTTCTCCATCTATGTTGAGATGCCAAAAAATATTATTATATGTTAGTTTTGTCAATGTTCTGTTGGTTTTCCAATAAATAAATATATGGCAACAGATATTCTGTTAATTTTTCAGTGCTAACGACCTTTCATCGTATTATTTAAGTGGTCACATTATACACTGGTGTACTCGTATATAAATATTTCGTTAGTAAAAATCATTTTATATATTTTATTTTTAAAAGTTTCGATGTCTTCTGCATTATTTTTAAATAATATATCTGTAAATGATGTGGCATTTTAAGAAATAAAGGAAGTCAAGTTGAATTTTATACTAATAATTGAATGCAAATTTCATGATTAGAAATTACTGATGTCACTTAGTGATCATATTATGAACTAGGCAATTACCGTGTATCTTCATCGAAATACAAAAAGAGGAAGACCATAGATTTCATAGATGCTGCAGAAAGATAAAATGCTTCAAATGCATGGCCTAGGTGACGTTGTCCATGACAGAAGGACCTATAACCTGAGGACGAGGAGAGCTGATCCCAACAGTCTACAAAGACGATAAGTTGGAATGGAGTTAAAAAGAAGAAGATGTGAAGTGGTACACGAACAGATATGGGATAAGGAATTACCTTTTCTTGTAGCAGTAATAACATAAGAATTATTATTACGCTTAAGGGAAGAATTTCAGAGAAATCTTCTTCAAATTAATATGAAACAAAGAGAACAGAAGGGCTCTTCATAAATGTCAATAGCCATAACGAAGTATAGGGAAGGAAGGAAGTGGGCTGGTAGCGGACCCTAACATCGACACATTTCTAATAAAAATTATTAACAATTTACTAACTTATTGACCAATTAGCCGTCACGCTGCTAACCCGGGTTGAGGTAATTAGAGAGAATAGAACGCCACACAAATCTATATTTGCAAACGATAGCTGGACACTTGAACCATTCCACAAGGTTTCTTCAAAATGCCTCACCCTTTTTTTACTATCTGTTTAAATAGTTTTATTGATACTTAACTGCACTGCTAAAAATATCTCGGTTAATAAAAACTAACAAACATACCATCGTGCCAGGGGTAAGCAGAGAGAATAGAATGCCACACCACTTTATCATTAGGAATTCATGCATTTTCTCACACATTGCTCACTCCTTTCAAGAACGTCACAAATAAAAAAACTTGATTTTTCAGGAGAACGTTTTTAAAGTTTAAAAATATAACACAATCAAATACTTGGGTGTGGTCAGGTCAGGAGTCGGAATCATAGGTGCATATTTCGCTCACTCCTTTCAAGAACGTCATAAATAAATAATCGTCAATTTTCAGCTGTGCATGTTTTCAGAACGCCCAGAAAATGTACTATATCTCAGCAAATTTGTCATATTTTTAACTCAATATTTACCCGCTACAGGGCAGAAACTGTTGTTTTTGCACATTGAAGAAAAAGTATTGCTTAATAATTTTTTTAAATATACTAAATATTTTTCAAATGGAGAAAAAACCTTCAGGTTTTACCTAAAAAGATCTCTTGCACAATAAAAAGTTCAATAAGTGGGTTGATATTTATTTGTATACATTTTATTATATTCTTAAACATTAAAAACGATCTCCTGAAAAATCAAGTTTTTATTTTATTTATGACGTTCTTGAAAGGAGTGAGCGATGTGTCACAATATATTTTTAACAAATAGTGATATTTACCAAGTAAAAGTTAAATTCAAAAAGTGTGGATTCAACGTTAAATGAAAGAATGATACCCCATAGAGGCAAAAGTATGTCGAGCGACTTATAAAATATGCCATCAATGAAAATACGTGGCGCCTAAGCCATTTCTACTCTCAGTTTACACTGAAGTTAGTTACAATTTATCGCTTAAGTTTATCAACATTATTCAGGGAGTAACACGATTTGGAATGGAGATGGTTAAGATAAGCTTGAAATAAGAGTAATAAATAATTCCTGATTTATATTAACTGATTTAAACAGAGCTTACTCAAGTCATCGATCTATCTTCATTCTTTCTCTTTACCTTAAGAGATAAGCTGAGATGAAATTATTATTAACTTAGCTTAACTTAACCTCACCTAACCTAACTTAACCTAACTTAACCTAACCTGGATATCGATTCCACAGTGTAGTAAACGTAAAAATAAATGACGGGCAATGCCTAAACGCATAGTGTAGTAAACGTGGAATGACGGGCACTGCCTAAATGTGTCGCCTACTTTCAAAATCCGCCAGATCTATGTAAGTTGGTTTAACAAAAAAAAATGAAATTCTCTGGGTATTATTTATGTTTAAAAGATTTGTCTATCTTTAGATAAATTATTTTAAAACAGAGGATCTTCGCATTTTTTTATAAAATTATTCAGTATTTACAAAAAAACACGAGACACAAAACGTCATCTCAATTTTTACCTATGAGTCAGAAAGCAAGTTTCATGAATATAGTAGAATTTGAAATACAACGCTGTTTTTAAGTATTTTTAGCAGGGTTTTCAAATATATAAATATTTTAAACAATCAAACCTACCATTGGCATTCCGATAGAGTATTTATTTTAAAATCACATAAAAATTGGGTCTGGCGGATTTTTAAAATAGGCAACACAAATGAACTAATTAATAAAATTTTATACTACTTTCTTTCAGGGGTAGGCAAAGAGAATACAACGCTACACTACTGCATTTGTAAAACAATCTTCGCCTCTTTTACATTCATGCAACTCTTCGTACATACACGTCGATCGTTCTGACTCCTAATTTGACTACGCCCAAATATTTCACCCAAAATTTAAAGTACTTGATCTCACCAAGTTAACCTAAATCTTATCGTTTCGGGTAGACAGAGAGGATGGAACGCCTTACTCTTCTATCCGGACATACTCCTACCTACCTACCTTCCTTTACGTCCATATAACTAGTTATATATGCCCTCCAATAATATAGACTTTTGAAACCACCAGTCTTTTTTGGTCTTACAGAATATTTTAGTGTTATGGAGTATAATAAAAATGAAAAATGCAGGTTTTCGCTATATCACTAAGGTTTTTTTACAACATTTTGAATGTGTCCAATTCCCAAAATCTGGATTATCTCCAATTACAAGAGTTATTTTTATATTATTTTCTGACATCTCATCAAATATCAAAGATGAAGAAGAATATGGAAGTCTGGGTATTTGCGGGGCAGACGACCGTCATAGGCTGGTTTAAGTGATCACTTAATTAGTTCATTTAGGCATTGCCCGTCAAGCTAGAATAAAATTATATTTATTTTTATTATCATCTTTATTTCGACGTTTGACTACACTATGGAATCGATATCCAGGTTAAGTTAGGTTAGGTGAGGTTAAGTTCACTTAAACCAGCCTATGACGGTCGTCAGCCCCGTAAATACCCAGACTTCCATATTCTTCTTCATCTTTGATCTTTGATAAGATGTCAAAACATAAAAGGTTTTTAATTGTTGTTGTTGATGCATTTATTTCGTATGTTGAGAACCTTGAGTATCGTTATTTCGTTCCCAACTGGTTTTTGTTCTCAATTCGTATCGTCCATTTATCAAAGGTTAAAGACTGTCCGTCGAGACGCCATCCATCATAGTCAGGGATAGTGTCAATTGTATGACAAATGATCTGTGCATTGTTTACATTTCCGGTTGATCATCTTCTGTAGTTGGAACGATTCACATTATATATTAAATTTCCGTTAATGTCACAGCTAGGACGCTCTGAATGGAGTCGCAGGACAAAAGGAAATATGCTACAATGATGTGTTATATCGCTGCTTCCCAAACTGGACAAAATCGCCCATTTGTTGGTGATGTATGAATCTTGGTAGACAAAACTGGCATCGATAGAATTTGGTGTGTGAGGTGAAGAGTCAAATATGCAGACAGATTCTTCGTGAAATATTTTGATTCTTTTGGTTTTATTTTATTTGTTTTTATTTTGTTTTATTTTTTTTTTTTGTTTTTTTTTTCAAAACATATCACATACATATCGCTAACTCCTTTCAAGAACGTCATATGTGCATGTTTTCTGTATGCTCAGAAAATGTACTAGAGGTATATTTTTAACTTAATATTTACCCGCTACATGGTAGAAAGTGTTGTTTTTGCATTTTGAAGAAAAGGTATTTTTAATTATTTTTTTTATCAACTAAATATTTTTCAAATGGAGAAAAAACCCTCAGGTTTTACCTAAAAAGATCTATTGCACAATAAAAAGTTCAACAAGTGGCTTGATATTTATTTTTAAAACATTGTATTATATTTTTAACTTTAAAAACGTTCTCCTGAAAAATCTAGTTTTTTTGATTTAAGACGTTCTTGAAAGGAGTGAACGATATAACAAGAAATGAAATGCAGAGTGGAAAACAGGGTGGTGTGGCATTCTATTCTCTCTGTCTACCCCCGCAAGATGCGGCGTGATGGTTGGTTAGTTAGTTAGTTAAAAAAAATAATTCGATATAAAATATTTAATACAAAATAATTGAGCATCTTACTTTTTTAAATAAAGCATATAGTATGTACAAAATTATAAGTTTGCCATATGTATAAATGTTTAGAAATTGTATTATGTTGTACTTAAAAATGTAACTATATTAAATAAAGAAAATAAAATAAAAATGAAAATAGAATAAAATAAGTTAGGATATTAACATGTCCATCCATGAACCTTGTCATCTTCAGAGATATACATGTCCGTCCCTAAAGGCGTCCTAGTGTAATTTCATAAAATTTGATGCTTGAATATTAAAAGCAGAAGTCCATAATCTAATTGCCACTCTCTATTTTAATTTCTAATCGACTGTCCATAAAGTGCTAGTGCTCTTAATTTTCTTGTTTAGCATTTCGTTCCACGACACCATTGCAGAATAACTAAGTACCATAATGGGGAGAGAACGGTGCATGGAAAATCTACATGTTTCAACCGCAAGTCGTGGTAAGGGCGCATACTTGCACCACACCCCCTCGAGCCAGTTAAACCCCACGGGTATTAATTATTATTTCAGAGGAATAAAAATACTGCAATTCTGCATGCCACTGAAGTTATACGGGTCGGACTCCGTATAAAAGAACAGTACGATAAAACATGCAAAATAGGAAGGTGAAAATGTGAAGAAAAAAATTTACACGTTTCACGAAGGTATTTTAATGGCTAGTTACAATGAAGCATTTGAGATGTAGGTTTGGAGGAAGATGACCAAAAAATCATGGGTCGTAAGGAAGTCCAACGAAAAGGTGTTGCAGGACGTAAAAGAAAGAAGAGAGCTTATAAATCATATTTTGAAGAGGAAGGCCAAGCTAATAGGGCACTCAATTAGACATAGCACCTTCCTTAGCAACATCTTCGAAGGAAGAATCTTGGGAAAACGAACAAGAGGCCGCCCAAGAACTTCATACTTCCAGGATTTGAAGCGGCTCATGGACGTCTCCTCCTATTCGCAGCTCAAGAGGATGGCGACTGACAGAGACAAGTGGCTGACACAACAAGGCGCTGCCTTTAGAAGATGATGATGACAATGAAGAAATTGCCTTAAAAAACATCTATATTTCTATTTTTTAAATTATTTATTTATTTATTTAAAAAAAATACATACATAAGTGATATAGATATATATATATATATATATATATATATATATACATATATATATATATATATATATATATATATATATATATATATATATATATATATATATATATATATATATATATATATATATATATATATATATATATATATATATATATATATATATATATATATATATATATATATATATATATATATATATATATATATATATATATATATATATATATATATATATATATATATATATATATATATATATATATATATATATATATATATATATATATATATATATATATATATATATATATATATATATATATATATATATATATATATATATATATAATATTCCCGATGAGTAATTTCTATTTCTCATTTTGGGACATGGAATTAAGGTTAACAAGACTGGAACAAGGTAAATGACTCCAAAAAAAAAAAACAAATATTAATATTAGAAATATTTATCCTTAAGAAATAAATAAAAATTAACCTTTCCACAGTTATTTAAAAAAATTAAGCCTTAAAAAACTTTTTTTTTAAATTCCTTTCATACATTTCAACAAGTAAACACATAAAAAAAATATATATTAAGAAAAATGAATAAATATGAAGTGTTAGTCCCTCTCCAAACAAAGAGATTAGTCTCTTTTTTTAAGAGGCACACAAGCAACTAGTATAAGTTTCTTAAATGTTTTTCGCAGATACTTTGTGGCACATTTTATAAACAATATAAAATAAAACAATTTTGTTTTAACCACTTTTTATTGGTACACTTTTTCCAACCGGTTTTGACATGTACCTTGTCATCCTCAGGGTTTATGTACTAATTCTTAAACATAACTATCATAAGATTTTTATAAGTAAATAAGTTCAACAAATAAATAAACTATAATATTAATTTACATTTTCGACATCAACATCAACATAAACGAAGAAGAATATAAAAGTCTGGGCATTCGCATGTTTTCGGAATGCCCAGAAAATGTACTATATCCAAAGATATATTTAACTTAATATTAATCGCTACAGGGCAAAAAGTGTTGTTTTTCATTTTGAAGAAAAGGTAAAATTTTATTATTTTTTTAATTAAACTTAATATTTTTCAATCGGAGAAAAAGCATTCAGGTTTTACCTTAAAAGATGTGTTGCACAGTGAAAAGTTCAATAAGTAGCTTGATAGTTATTTTTAATACATTGTATTATATTTTTTAAGTTAAAAAAACGATCTCCTGAAAAATCAAGTTTTTTTATATATGACGTTGTTGAAAGGAGTGACCGAATTGTTTCATTTTTAAATAAAAAAAATGTTTTTATTTTATGTCTGCTAGAAGATAGGGCAGACTTGCCGCTGCATCACTTAAGCTGATAAATTGTACAAGTTTCTAAAAACAGAAATGAAAAATAAACAAAAATTTCTCTCCGCTGGAACATGGAATGCACTAACCGCAGACGCCGACGCTAGATGGCGTTACATTTCTACACGAAACCATCATAAATTAGCACCCCTAACGGATGTTTTATGTTTTCCCACCATTTTTAATAAATAAGGCGGCGCCTGGCGGTCGTAGCCCGAACTAGACAGCTTAACTGGACACTTAAACCTTTCCATGAAGTTTATTTAAAATTGCCAAACATTTTTTTTTTTACTAATTAAAAACTTCTAAACCTTATCCGCACCCAATGGTGCATAGGGCACTGCATCATGTACACGCAGTGTTATCTTGATCGTTAACACATGAAGGAAAGGTGATCAGCCCTCCGCTTCAGATATCAGTCCAGGGTAATATTGATTAAATATTAGAGTGAAAAATCACTTTTATTTATTTGACCCCCCCACTGGGAATCGAGCCCTAGACCTCCAGCACGGCAGCCGAGCGTGCTGACAATTACACTACCGAGGTGGACGAAATAAAACAGCTAGAACATTTTAAAATGTAATTAATTTGCTAGACATTTCTACATTTGACAATCATAAATCTCCAATAAAAGACTTAGCTCTTGTGCTTGGAGAGGGACTCACACTCATTGTTTATGCTTGTGAGTGATATGATTATTTTTAAATATTTTTTCCTACTCTCTGTTTATATTATTATATTGATACATAATTGACTGGTAAAAAATCGTAAAATTAAGTAAAAGTTATTTTTCATGTAATTTTTTTTCATATCATATCCGTAATATATTATTATATTAAAACCAATATTTTTAGCTTTTCCACTTTATTTTTATTTGACCAGCGACCGGGTTTCGTCATTACAGACATCATCAGACTGGTCTGATGATGTCTGTAACGACGAAACCCGGTCGCTGGTCAAATAAAAATAAAGTGGAAAAGCTAAAAATATTGGTTTTAATCTAATAATATATTAAAAATGCAATTCCATCACGAAGTGTCAGTGGATAATATAAATCTATTATATCATATCCAATTTCGTAACATTGTACAGGAATCACTAGAATTTTCACGAGAAACATCTATTAGTGAGATGAAGATACTTTTTAATTGAGCAGAAACTCTTATGTTTGTATGTGAGGTCTGAATTCTGGATTTCAATCACATACACGAGAAACGCCAGATAATATCCTTTTAATTTTTATTATTTTAGATTATAATTTGACCGGATAACTTTGTAACAACATTCTCCATTATAGTAGTTAACTCCTGTAATCGGAGATACTCCAGATTTGTGAACAAGAATTTGGACACACTTAAAATGTTGTTGTTAAATAAAAATTATTTTAAATGCATATTACTCTGTTTATTTGCATTATTTAACATTTTCTATTCAAAACAAAAGGTTTTTCATCCCCCTTCCATTAATCGTTGTGTTTCCGCTGAATGTAAGGAAAAAAGTGTTTTGCTTGCAGGCGTCATTATTTCCATATAATATTGTTGGGAACAAACTCCCTGTTTTATTATACAATACAAACCAAACACAACGGTGGGTACTTCGTTATTGTAACTCTTTGCAAACTTTAAATGCCTGCCATTCCCTTTTAGTCCCGTTTTTCAGCGATATTATTATTTCATTGAAGTAGAAAAATCATCCAACAAATTAAACACAATTAAGAATTTACGGTAATGATAAATAAAGACTTCGCTTAACGCTAGGGATGGGTTTCAATAAATTATAACGCTAAACGAGACAGTGTTGCATGGAAGTCATAATATAAAAATAACTACAACATTTTAAGTGCATCCAAAAACTAAAATCTGGATGATCTCCTATTACAGGAGTTATTTTTCGTATTATTTTTTGACACTAACAAAGATGAAGAAGAAAATTGAAGTCTGGGCATTTACGGGGCTCAAAATGTTGTAAATAAATTATCTGGTCAAATTATAAGCTAAATTCTCTGGCGTTTCTCATGTATGTGATTATAATCCTGGATTCGGAACTGATATAAAATAAAAGTGTTTCTGTTCAATAAAAAAGCTTATTTAACTCACCAATAGATGTCTCTAGTGAAAATTCCTATGATCTGAACTCATATATACTGTGTCATGAGATCAAATATCTAGTAGTTCCAAAAATTTTTGTGTGCTTAACGTGTATAAAGTGACCAACGAAAAGCCTATGACAGGTTGTTAGCCCGTAAATACCCAGACTTCCATATTCTTCTTCATTTTTGTTCAGTGGAGAAAACTCAGATTTGAGAACAAGTATCTGAACACGCTCAAAATGTTGTAAACACAATAATACCTTTACCATGTGTATGTGTGTCTGTATGCGGGTATGTAGGAAAAAGCATGAACGTGAAACAGGTGAAGATTGTATACTAAGACAGATTGGTGTGGCATTCTATTATATCTACCTACCGCTGATGAGAATCGGCGTGATGGTCAGTCAGTAATTTTTTTAATTTTATTTCTTGAATGTTTTTCGCAAATACTTTGTGGCACTTTTTATAAACTTTATAAAATTTAACAACTTTATTTTAATCACTTTTTTATTATAAGTACACCTTAACCTACCGGTTTCAAAAAGGACCTTGTCATCATCAGGGTTTATTAATTTCTAAAACATTAAAATACTCACATTACATTCCCTTACCAAAAACTAAACTAAAGTATTTTTTAGGATTTAGTTTTTAGTAGGGGAGTGTAATTAATTATGATTATTTTAATGTTCTTTGTTTTAGAATTTAATAAACCCTGATGATGACAAAGTTCTTGTTGTAACCGGTGGGTTAAAGTGTACTTATAATAGAAAGCGGTTAAAAAAAGTTGTTTAATTTTATATATTTTTTTAAACTCATTCTTTTACGTGATAATTTTTTTAACGCGTAAAATAAAGTCGGGTGTATTAGGTTTTTCATATCCGGGAATCTAGTACGTAGGATTGATCACTTTGCCAAATAATAAACGGCCAAGATTGGATGCGATCAGGTGTTGTCGGAACTATTTTTCATAAATTACAAGTCTATTTTTTGTCTCTCGATAAAGCAAGGGGTAGCTACCCTACCCTTTGAGCAAGAACTTTTCGTTTCATACTATGACCGCGAATAATTAAAAGTTTTCCAGGCGAAGAAAGGTACAATTCCGTGTCATTTTTCGTTTCATTATTTCCCCTTTTCAAAGGACAGCGGCAGACTGCGTCGCTAATTTAATTTTTACAGATAGCAAAACAAAATGGCCGCCGACGGCTTATCTAAATGAAGATAATGTTTTCAAATTTGATTATATTCACTTGACCAAAAGCGGACGAGGAATTTGAATTAGCTGCGATTTTTTTAAATGTTTTTTTTTAGGGAAATCATTTATAAATGAAATGTCATAACTTTTAATAAAAAGCACTTTATCCATCAGTCTGCTGTACTTTTTAATTCAATTTATCTTAATCTAGTACATTTAAATGAATGTGATGAGATGTCATCACAAAATGTCCCTCATTTGGCGTAGGTATGTCCATTTTTTTAAATAAAGATTTAAACTGGAAAGAAGGTATGCAGTTCACAAAAATTAATGAGGCAAAAGGACTTTAAGGTCTATCAGATTTATTGGTGTTTTATTTAGAAACTATGACAAGTCGAATAAGACAAATAAATGAGCTAAGTGACAAATCTTGATTAATTTAAGATATTAAATCCATTGTGACTATTGTTTTTTTTAAGGGATCCGCATTCATTTATTATTGAAGTAAAATAATCCGAGTTCATATTTTGCATTCAAATAAAAGGGTCTTTGTGAAATAAAAGCTTTCTTAACGAAATCATAGATGACTATTATGAACTTAATTACGGAATCTCATGAGATCGATCATATATATATATGACTTCCAAAATTTGAGTAGTGTGGTTGATAATCATGGTTAGAATGGTAAATGTTACACGTGTTTAAAATTATCATTTATCCCTATCCTATGATAAGTAGTAACCAGACTTTCATATTCTTGTTTACCTATGTTGAGATGTCAAAAATGTAACGAAAGTTTTATTGGCCTTATGCGATTGTATGACGATTGGTGCCGCATCAATATTTAGTAACATTTTTTTAATAACCGCCTTTTCTCGTTATTTATATTTTTAACGGATATCGGAACATACACTTCCGCCTATCGTCCTTCAAGGAAACCCCGAAGGACGAAGACTTCCAGGCAAATCCTTGAAAAAGTGGAGAGAAATCTGGCAGTCGTTATCCCAAGAGGAACAGGCGGTAGCACTGACAGATCGTATTGATCTTTACAGAGAAGAAGAGAAAAGGAAGAAAAAATATATAATTTTTTTAAAACTGGTATTTTACAAAGAAAGCTGAAGTTAAAATAGTCAAAGCTCTGTGAATATTGGCCCACCTCCTACAAGTTTTCAGCACATTTTATTTAAAGTATATGAAAACATCAATTGCCAAATGTTTTTGAAAATATTACTTTCAACTTTGATACAAACACTTAATCACGTTATGGTTTACATTATATAAAAGTTTTATTAAAAGTCTGTTGATGTAGCTCAGTCTGGCTACATGAAATATAAAGAAAATAGAAAGCACACATTTCATACGCGCACTCTATTGACTATTTGATATCTTACTAGCTAAATATTGCCCGGATAAAATCTGAAACGATTTTAAACTTAGAAATATAATATATTAACTTATTAAAAATGACTAACTGCATTGATGTTTATTTTCTTGCCAAGCAAAAGTGACTTAAATGGCCCTCCTGAACATTTAACGTTTTGTTAGTTGGTCACTTTCTCCTGTACAATTACGATATACTTATATAGCTCACTCCTTTCAACAACGTCATAAATAATTTTAAAAAACTTGATTTTTCAGGAGATCGTTTTTTAAGTTTAAAAATATAATAAAATGTACTAAAAATAAATATCAAGCCACTTATTGAACTTTTTACTGTGCAACAGTTTATTTTGGGTTAAACTTGAAAGTTTTTTCTCCATTTGAAAAATATTTAGTATGTATAAAAAAATAATTCAGCAATACATTTTCTTCAAAATGCAAAAAACAATACTTCTGCCCTGTAACGGGTAAATATTAAGTTAAAAATATGTCTCTTTCGCTGGGATATAGTACATTTTCTGGGCATTCCGAAAACATGCACAACTGAAAATTGTCGATTTTTGAATTATGACGTTCTTGAAAGGAGTGAGTGATATTTTTGCTTGTTTTTACTTAACATATTCCTTCTTCTTTATTCCTAGATTTTTATAAAATATATATTTATATTTTACATGCCAGAGTCTGTCTCATGTATTATTAATGGTATATATAACCTGTGTTGAGGTCGTGGTTTGATGGTGAATTAGAATAAACAATAGAAATTGAATTATAATATCAACAAATCTGAATTATTTATTTAGATTGAACATGAAAAGCTAGGTTTTTATAGTGCTTACGACATTGTATTGGCGGGTTTAAGTGATCACATAATATATGTACAAACATTTTAAGTATTGCCATATACTTGTTCAGTTAAACACTTACATTCTTACATCTCAACAAACGTGACGGTGAAAAGGGTCTGAATATTTTCAGGGCTTATGACCTGTCATAGAAAAAAAAACATTATGTACCATTTTACTAATACGATACTAGTATTAACGTTTCGATCAAATTTTTGAATTTGTATACATTTTTCAAAATACAATTAAGAAAGGTGTGTTGAAATGGTTTGCGCATTTTAATCAAATGAGTGAACAAAAAACAGTTATAAAAATTTATTAGGCGAATGTGGCTGGTGATGGAAGCAGAGAAAGACCGAAGAAAACTTAACATTATCGAGTATTTCGTATACTTGGACGTGTTCAGGTCAGGAGTCGTAATAATCGGCGTGTATGTATAAAGATGCATGAATGTAGAAGAGGCGAAATCGATTGCAAAGATAAATTGGTGTGGCGTTTTATCCTCTCTGCCTACTGTGTGGAGAAGCGCCGTGATAGTTGGTTTGTTAGTTTTCTTGCGTGATCTTGATTAGTTTAAATATTGGTTTTGACATAAAAAAATTCAGGCGTCTCTTTTAGTCGCTTCCTTACATTGTACATAGTATCAACAAGGGAATCCAAGAGCACAGCCAATTCATCAGTTTCTTTCGACTTTTGGCTTTTTACCAAATATTACTAGAAACGAGTGTTGCAAGGAAAAGAAGAAAACATCCCTCTTAAGTGCTTTTTTATATAATCTTGTTATCTGGCAACACTCTGCTAAATGGATTGAAAAATTATCTGTTACATCTTCCGGAAGTTTACAATTTGATTATTTAAAAAAAACCAAGCATCTTTTTACAATGTATCGATGTCGGCAAAGAATTTATTTTACATCTTAGCTCAAAACGTCGCAACTTAATTTTCTCTAAATCTAGGTAACATTTTACGTAATACATTTTTTTCTCAATACACAGTTTTTGCATTGTAAAAATAAGTTTTTCTTCGAAATAATTATATGGTTTTGAAAAGAAAAGAGTCGCTATCGGCGCGTATGTTGTATGAATGTGGAAGAGGCAAAGATTGTGTGCAAATACAGGTGTGATGTTCATCTACCGTTGCGGGGAAGTGGTGTGATGGTTTGTTAGTTATATTCAATTGTTAAATGTAATAAATCTCCTAAAGTAATTCATGCATGCATTTTTATACAGCTGTGATAATAGCAGCGCCATCTATTGAACATAACAGAAAGAAGAAAAGAAAAAAACAACCAAAAATACAAACAAAAAAACAAAAAACAAAAATTAGAAAAAACAATAAATACCAAAACAAAACAAGAAAAAAAAAACAGTTAAAAAAAACGGAACAAAAAAAAACAACAAATAACAAAACAAAATAAGAAATAAAACAGTAAAAAGAACCAAACAAAAAAAACAACAAAAAACGAAACAAAACAAGAAATAAACCAATAATAAAACGAAACAAAAAAAACAACAACAAAAAACAAACAATTACAAAAATTAACAAAAAACTATGATTTATATAATTTGAAATATTTTCGTACCTGCGTGATGCTCCAGTACCTGTCCAAAGAGATGAGACAGAGGTTCATGATGCTGGCTGTGGACAGGAGCACATCCATGGCGGAGTATATTTCACACCACCAGTACCCGAATATCCAGTAGCCCATCAGCTCATTGGCCAAAGAGAACGGCATTATCACTAGACCAAGGAAGAAGTCCGACACCGCGAGCGACGCTATGAACCAGTTCTGGATGTTCTTCAGCGCTTTCTCGGTGGCGATGGCGATGATCACCAACATGTTGCCGACAACCACCATTATCATCAGGATGGTCACTATGAACGAGGCTATGATGATATGAAACAGCGAATATCCACTAGGGTACCAGGTATTGAAGACCAAAAGCGTCTGGTTTAAAGAATAGCTGTCGTTGTACGCTCCCAGGGTTAGGTTCAAATCCTGACTTGTCCCGTTCCCTGGACCTTGCAAGGCCATGTATTCGTCTTGGGTCAAGTAGGAGGGGGGGAAAGAGCTGTAATTGGCCAAAAAGGGGGTGGTTCCGTTAGGCATCTTCGAATAGGGTAAATCGGCTTTCACCCTTTTTTGTCGCGTTGTCCTGGCAATCAGGTGATTCATTCAAACTCGGTGGACTCTTTGACAACCTTAACGACACTTAAATCCTTATTTCATTACATTAAGCGAAGATTTAGGCACAGACTTCATTACATTTATAAGGTTCCTATTTATAAGCGTTCACAGTTCGTACGTATTGGAAGAGATGGATTAGAATATTTATTATTACTTTTGAGGTTTGATTAAAGTTGTAGAATGAAATCGGATTTGGTCCCAAACAAGAAGTTGATACCAATAAAAATCACAATTTAACTACACCGATAAGTGTTCAAAATTAAAAATAATTCAAATACATATTGAGATAATTACGCACCTTGATTAAAAATACTTTTAATTATGTATTACTTACGCTAAATGTGAGACAGATTACCCTTAAATTGCTTACGTTTCATTAAAATTACTTAAATTTTAAATAGATATCTCGTTTCTTAAATATTCAAAAAACGTATTAAATTTTCTAGAACACACAACAATATTCAAAACAAATTCTTCTAACTATATATTTATGAACATTAACGGTAAGAAAAATAAAATATCGTAATATGTAATATCGAATAGTTTTCTAACAAGTATTTACAGTACTACTATACAGTCGTATAATAAATGGTACGTTTTCATAGACATTATAGTTTACCTAATTAATTTAGTATAATAATGATTATGTATTCCTAATAAATAGTGATTATTCTAGTCTACTTATTATTTAACCCGTTTTTCCGAACGATGAGCTTCTTTGCAGAGAGCTTCGAACTGTTAAAAGTAAATATAAGAAATAATTCTTAGCTTATTACAGTGAAAAACTAAATGGTAATTTATATACAATTTAGGATTTTAGATTAAATTCTAATTCGTTACGAATAAATTATTGCTTAGTGATTATATTGAACAACAACAAACGCCACATACATACAATAATTACAAAGCTTTTGTTTGAACGCATATGAACGCGTTAAATTTACAAATTCTTAAGGAAAATTATGATTTTACTATACAAATAAATTGTGAATATTTGACAATGTAAGCGTATATATTGGTTCCTTGAAATCCTTAAATATTTTATATATTTACGCAGCCTTCAATTGTATACAAAAAGTTTTCTTCGATCACTTCTAAACGATAAAAAAACGTCAAGTTTTGGATTTCATTAGCGCTTTTTTACTGCAAAGTTGAAAAAATTAATGATTTTACACTCGAATAGGTGTTTTTAAACAGTTTGAAAGTGTGTTGAGAAAATATGCCTTGAGGAAAATATTTACTGGGGAAAAAGATAAGTTTTTGTTCCGACACAAAAGGAAAACGTAACAAAAATGTTGTTTGACGTTCGGGAGATTGATTGACGCCAGATATAATGCTCTCCTTTCGGCCAAAAGTGGGTAATATTAAAAGGCCAGACCGGTTTTACGGAATTTGCCGTATCCAATGCCGTGCCGAGTTTCTAGCTATTTTGGCATTGCAAAACAATCGCGAATGAATTATTCCAGCATTACCGACCGCTTTTGTATCGCCGTTTGCCCTTTGCTAAGCCAGGAGCTAGACAAATTATTAAGCTGCTATGTGGCTCCCTTAATCCGGCGCTATAAAATTATAACGGGGCGGATTCCACGCGTTGTGATAAATGTGATTTTTTGTTCCTTAAGGGCGGGTTCACGCTGGGCCAGATTCCCGAAACGGAAACGGAAGAAGATACTGAAACAGTCCGCCTCAAATTTTTCACCTTATTACACGGATCAAGTAGAATCAGACGGGGAAAAGAAGCGGAAAGGTTGAGAGGTATTTACGCGCGGGATTTCTTTGTCGGAAGCTGTGTGGGGAAACTACGGTCTAATCTTTCAGAGCCTTCATAATGAGAATTCGAGATGAAGAAGATTTTCGTTTGTAATTAAGTCTCCCGGGTCCTCCGGTTCACAGCATCTGGGAGCGACACTTTGAGGAAATTGAGTACAAAATTAATTGAAAGCTTTCGAAACGTGTTGAACAAAAATATTTTAATAAACCTATACTGCGAGACTAATTAAATGTGAAATGCTGCGAGAAACTTAATTTCGTCTCCTCTTAAAATACACTCTTGATATATTTAGTTTTTATCAAAACACTTATTCTAGGCCCTAAGAAACTGACGCAAAATAACAAAATTAATAAAAGCATACATTATTTTATTATTGCTCGATTATAGGAATTTTAGAAATATATACACTTACATTATCATATATCTCATATAATAGAGAATATCGTTTTTTTTCTCTAAACAATAAATGTATTTACATTTAAAAATATTTTTTACTGAGAAAATAATTAACAGCGAGATGGTTACTTCAATTCAATATTCGTTCAATTCTTAACTATTCCTACAATAAAAATAAAACAATTGTTTAAAAATTTGTGTTTTTTTAACCAATTCCAATAAATAGTCTACCGATGATTTGGAAACTTATTTTATTTAGTTTTTTATTTGTGATTTTTTAAAAGTTCGATTTTTTCAGTCAATTTCGCGATATCACTTTGAATTAACTTATTTCGAATGTCAGTCACAGGAGTTTAACGCGTTTCGACTGCACTTGATATAATTCCTTGCAGGTATATTTGAAGTAAATTCACATTCTTGAGAAATGCCACATTTTGCCACTTCTGTGGCCCATGTATACGGCCCGTAATAATCTAACTCTCCAGATTCTCAATGGACCACTTGGCGATCAATCATAGTGCAGACGCCAGTTTGTATAAGCGCGGCAGGTGTTCCTTTACAATCTCTTCCTGGAAGCCTCCGACAGGAACCTTATTTCCTCCCTTATTCCTTACTCCCCTAATGCGTTTTCTTTATTTGCCCTCCTCACCCCTCCGACCCCTGTCGAGCAGTTTAATATCCTCTTTACTTTTCCACACAAGCGTATCTTCAATGTGTCAAAGCCACCACACGATCAACTTAAACATTTTCTAATTTATAAAAATCCATTTAAAAGATGCAAGCTTTTTCACGTTTCATTCTTTACTCATCTAACTGCAAATACAACAATGCTGTGGTTTTAAATTTTGAATGTACCCCTTTTGAGCTATGTTCGCGGTGAGGCCTGTAAACCTCCCCCCTGAATATGTTGTCCTGGTAGAAATGCGGCAAGGGATGTAAAGTCAGCCAGAATCCTGAACATACTTCTTGCTGTAATCCGAGAGCACATTGTGTTTACACTCGGCACACGTCAGATTGCACGCCTGAAAAAAAGAAAAAAGACAAACATTAGAATTTTCAGCGGAATTTTGAAACACTTGCGTTTGAGAACTTGAAAGTATGTATTTGAATTTCATTTCAACAAATTTAAACACATTTTATCATCATAAATGCACAAAAATGCAAAACACAAAAATTAAGTAACAAGATTTATTATCATTTAGTTTTCAACGATTTTTTTAAATAAAGACTTGTTTGATACAAAGAAAAAAGACTAACATAACATTTTCCAGCATAAATTCAAATATTTGCGTTTGAGAACATGAAAACCTTTTTTTTTTTCATTTCATCTTATTAAAACACATTCTATCATCATAAATATACCAAAATACAAAACACAGAAGTTAACAAACAAGATTTATTATGATTTACTTTTTAACGTTATATTTTTTTTCCATTAAACATATGTATAATACCACTTAACGAGTTTTATTTCATTGCACATCTAATTTCAAAAACTTCAGATATTTTCATCTATGTTTCTTTTTAAAAAAAGTCCCGTTTTTTAGCCCCTCCCTCCTCTATTTATTACCCTACCTACCTCTTAACAAACCTAAATATTTTATTTTTGCTCGTTGTGTAGTTTTATTTTTCACCTGTAGATGAAAAAAATCTGTAGGTTTCAAAACTAACGGTGTGTAATAAAATAAATTGTAGTCTTGTTAAATTAAGTACTATTTTTTTTAATAATCAACATGTCATTTCACAAAGTTGATGCCGAATCAATAAAAAATATTCAACGTTTTAATATCAAGATATTATTGAATTAACATTTATTTTAAATTGAAATTTTACTTGGTAAATAACACTATTTTTAACAAACTTTTGTGATGATTTCACAAATCTTATTTAATTTCTTTTTATGGTCAGAACATGAAGTCATATGGTGAAAACGTATTTGAAAAAAAAAACACCGAATTTGGTAGTGATTATTTTTACAGCAAAACTCGAACAGCTGCGGGAAAGCTCGGTCCATTGAGTCACGTATAACGTAAAAGCCTAATTAAAAGATTAAATCCTCGTTCAATGAAAGTTCACAAAGCCTTTCATAAGGCTGCCTTGAGTTCGAAAGTGCAGTATGAAATTTATAAAAATTTCAGGATTTATTTTCAGTCAATTTAAAAAGAATAAACTCTTTTTAAAACGAAAATCACACAGACTATATAATAAACAAAAAATAGTAGAGGCAATCCGAGTTTAAGTAGTCAACGCGGATTTGGGTTAAACGATTGATTATGTAAATGCATACACATGTACATACGAGTATTAAATTATCGAAATATTCACAATATAAATATGCAGTATATATTTTTTATGAGTCGTTTTACATTTTTAATGCATCATTTTCAAACACCGTATTAGAAAACATAACATCAATATATCTGGTGTTTGAACATACCATAATGCGGAATGCATCAAAACACATGTCAGAATATATTTTTAGAAAAAGTGGTATGTACTTAGTAAAACTTTATCTAAAAATGGATAGGTATTGCCAAAAAGTGACTGCTGAATCAATTTCTAAAGTTATCAGAAACCTTTATTTAAATAAATTATTATATTAGTTTTAAAAAATCATTACTTTTGAAAATACCACCGGAGTAAAGTGACAGATATTTGAATGACAGAAAAAATAAATCATCCCTTGGTAAATCAGTTATAGCAAATAAAAACCTATCAGCGGAAGCTAAACTGGCAGTGCACAACGGAGTCCTGGTTCCAACTCTAATGTATGGAAGTGAAACATGGAGTTGGCAAAAGAAGGATGAAAGTAGACTGAATGCAGTCGAAATGCGATCTCTCAGAAGAATGTGCGACAAAACGATGTATGATAGATGTGCGAATAGTGAAATAAGGAAGGAATGCAAAGCTGAGATAAGCATTATCGATAAAATTAAGAAAGGTGTGTTGAGATGGTTTGGACATGTAGAACGAATGAGTGAGGAAAGAACGGTAAAACAAATTTATGAGGCGAATGTTAGCGGGAAAAGAAGCAGAGGAAGACCGAGAAAAACATGGCACGATCAGGTATGCCAAATACTTGAAAGTGGTCAGGTTAGGAGTCGTAACAATCGGCGGGTATGTATGAGGAGATGCATGAACGTGGAAGAGGCGAAGAATGTTTGCAAGGACAGAGTGGTGTGGCGCTCTATTCTCTCTGCCTACCCCTGCGGGGAAGCGGCGTGATGGTTAGTTAGTTAGTTAGTTAGTTAAATGAGGCGGAAAATTTCTTACAATACCGTATATACTCCTGAAGGCTTCACA
Source organism: Brachycentrus maculatus (assembly GCF_059751285.1). Taxonomy (NCBI): domain Eukaryota; kingdom Metazoa; phylum Arthropoda; class Insecta; order Trichoptera; family Brachycentridae; genus Brachycentrus; species Brachycentrus maculatus. The sequence continues at coordinate 205,195 of NW_028281247.1, forward strand.
GGATACGGACTTAACTATTAATCTTCAGCGAGACATTTTCATTATTTAAATACAGAAACAACAAGATCCAGTTTCATCTGAATAACAAATTATTATTAAAAACAAAGATAACTCTCAAAATCTCACACCAACAATAACGTAGCGAGTATTTGGCTGGTTTTATTTATTCAGTATGTTTAATATTTTTTTACAGATTATTATAGAAACACAAATGTAGTTTCTTATTTATTATTATTGTCTGATTTATGTATATTTTTTCCCTAAAAAATCTAGTGTAACATGAATCAGTGCAACTATTTTTTTATGTAAAGATGCAGATTGACATGTTTACCTTAATTTAAAAAAAAATAATATCAAATGAGTTTTACAAATAAAATATCAATATTTGAAAAGATTTATATAAATAAATGTAAAGCATAGAGATGACAACAAAGGAATAGGAGAAGACTGAATGTAGTCGTAATGCGATCCCTTAGAAGAATGTACGTAAGTTGTTCGAATGAGTGTATTTAGTCAACCAGGACCCCGTTGTGCACTGCCAGTTTAGCTTTCGGTATCACGTGTTCATGTTACATTATTTCAAAGTTAAAAGTATTTAGTCACGGGAGCTTTTTTGGGGGATGGAAAGTACAAATTCTAGGGGTTGAAAATAGGATAGGTTTATACGAAAACCCTTTGGTTTGGCAAACAATAGAAACAATTGGAAAAGAAAAACAACTCGCAGAAAAACTCCACATCGAATGACAAGCATATCAAGTTTATCTAAGACAATAGAAGCGTTATTTGAATAAGTTATTTGTATATTGGGGGAGATATTGGAAGTTTAAGCTCGTACCAGAATCTGTGGAGCTTAAAAAAATATACGTACATATTTACATAATATCATTCAGATGAATGTTTCGAATTTCATTTTCCTGAAAGCATTTTTATATCAGAAAATATTTAAACGTGATATTAAAACTGATAGTTATTTTTATCTGATGAAATACATGTTGAGAAAATTTATTTGTCAGAAATTTTTGTTTTCCTATATGTAATTATTGGATTTAAGTTTTGTATTGACATTTTTTGACAAAGTTGCATTTAATTAAGTTTTTTTGACCAGTTACCAAATTTTAGTGTGACAAATATTATAAGACTGAATAAAAACTATATTCTTATTGTTTTACTTAAAATTCTAGTAGTTTTTTTTTTATAAAATAGCGATTTTTGTATACAAGTTAAGTATTTATTTTTCCTGTAACCCATTATCGTACCCAATGGTGCATAGAGTACTGCATTGTATCTACACACTGTTATCTAAATCTGGCTAGGAGTTATGAAAATAATCTGGCTAGGAGTTAAATAAAAAGGTCTCTGCTTAACAGGAGCTTTATCGAATCCACAATAGATGCTGCCATAAACTCGAATCTATATGAGATTTTTGATATATTTATGAGTTCCTTTAACTTTATTAGTATCATGGATAGTATGGTGAATGTCAAACCAGCTTTTGACAGGTCAAAAACCCTGTAAATACCCAGACATTCATGTTTTCCTTCATCTATGTTCAGATGTGAAAAACGTTAAAAGTGGAGAAACTAAGATTTGTGAACAATGATTTGGACAAATTCAAAATGTTGTAAGTAAAAAAAGTCTAATTATAAACTGCATAAAAATTAATAAAGAAGTTTTTTTCAATATTAATGTAGCTTATAATATGACCAACCGACCATTTTATTCACAAAATTTTGAACAAGAATTCGGACACATATGAAATATATTCCCAAACATATTTAAAATGTATGCTTTATCTTTTTTTATTTAACCTGACCGAGAAACAGCTAGTTTTAAATAAATATTGAGTACTAATCCCTTTCTTAGCACAAGATCTAAGTCTCTTTTTGCAGAAGCACATCATAACTAGAGTAAGATAGTGTCGGGTTTTGGTCCCGTGGTTAGTGTCGCGGACTCTTAAGTACAATTTGAAACCTATTTCAAATAATGAGCCGCTTAGGCTCACAGAAATAGTTTGAATTTGAAATACAACATTTTTTTCTAATTTTACCAATAGAGATGTCTCTAGAAAAGTTCTAGTAATTCAAGAACAAGGTTTCTAAATTGGTTCATATTTATAGAACTTCCAATAATTGTCAAATAATGGGTAGAATTGGTGAATGTTACACGTGTGTAAAGTGATCACTTAAACCAGCCTATGACGGTCGTCAGCCCCGTAAATGCTCATACTTCCAAATTCTTCTTCATCTTTGATGAGACGTCAAAAAAATAATATGAATTCGAAATATTGTGTGAATTATAAAAACACAAATATTTCAGTTTAATTTAAAAATAATAAAAATAAAAATAAAAAATTTATAAATAGGTAAAAATTATAAGTTGTAAATAAAACTTCAATAATTTTTGTACCAATATTAAATTTATATAAAAAATCCATTTATGGATTATAGATTTTCGTAATGAATAATTTATAGTAGGTATATTATAAATAATTCATATTTTCTGATTTAATTATGTTATTAGCCCAAAAATAGTGAATAAGAAATGAGTTACTCTAATGACATAGAATAATATAACCTATCGCTCTTAGTCATCGTCCAATTTTCCCTTTTTTGTGTAGTATTATGCTTCAAACGTTGATTTTAATAATTTTCTTAATGACTTTATTAGTTATTCGAGCAGTGAAAAGAGGTATTGTTATTTCCAACTTACTGAATTTAATGTAGTTTACAAGTTCATTATAAACATCGGAGTAAAACGCTTTAATCTATAGTTACTTTTTTATTGGTGGTGGAAATAATAGAGATTTACAAAAATATCTAGCGGTATTTTTATTTTTTTCATTTTAAATTACTCAATTCAATTTAGTTTTAAAATATTTATATTAATGTCTATATATTAATGTCTATATATATATATATATATATATATATATATATATATATATATATATATATATATATATATATATATATATATATATATATATATATATATATATATATATATATATATATATATATATATACATATATATAAATATATATATATATATATATATTTATATATATATTTATATATATATATATATATATATATATATATATATATATATATATATATATATATATATATATATATATATATATATATATATATATATATATATATATATGTATATATATATATATATATATATATATATATATATATATATATATATATATATATATATATATATATATATATATATATATATATATATATATATATATATATATATATATATATATATATATATATATATTTATATATATATATATCGAAGAAAAATTTAATATTTGTCAGTATTCAAGAACACTTCAATATTTAGTTACTTCTTAGAGATCACAATATGAAGTGGTATTTATTTAATTTTTATCTATTTTATTTCATAATTAATATCGAGAGGAAATACTACAAAGTCAAGTGAATTTTATTTTTTTTCTGGCGACGAAGAATAAAGGAATACCGAAAGTGAGGCGATATTTTTTATCATGTTACTAAATATTGTACAATTTAATAAAATTATAAATCTTTATACATTTATTAAAAAGTATTTTTAAAACGAAATCATTTCCAAAATCCTATGGCCAATAAAATACTATTTTGCAACTTCTCTTCTACCAAAAAATGAATAAATATTATATAATCGAATCAACCGAATTATTCGGCAACATAAATCATCATTCGCATCACTAGTTCAGATCTCGTCTGAATGCCGAAAACCTGAAAACACTGTAAACCGCTGAAAAAGTGAACGGCACTTCCCATAAGTTCAAGGACTCGTAGGGCCATTAATTTAAGTCCTGAAACGTCGCACAGGCAGTCATATTTCAAATATGGCTTCAACTTAGACATGCGCCGGGTAAGCGTAAAATGGGGACACTATAACTGAGACACAAAATATTTTATTTATTTGTATTTGTGACATTTCCATTAAAAATATCAAAGGTAATAATCTTTTTTTGTTGTATTTTAAAGGCATTGTTAACTTTGAGGTATGGTAATATAACACTCTTTTTATCATTCATCGTTCACTCTGTGTATTGCCGCTTTAAAAAAGTGGTATTACACGAAGAGAATGATGAATGATACGGAGAGTGTTTTAATAATCTAATGGTTTGTGTATAAGTCCACGTTGTATTAAAATTAAAACGTTGTAACGTTAAAACCCGATTTTTAAAAAACGAAAAAGGTCTAAAATAGCCAAAATTTCTTCAATATGCTAAAACCTTTGCGTTATAAAAAACTTTGTTTCAATAACTACTAAATCCAGAAAAATTTAACCCAAAAAACACACTTTTATTTCATTTAAACTGTAATAAATATCAAATATGAACCATATTTCGATAGTCACTCTAAAATAGTGACATCTTAACACACATATAAAATGAATATAGTAGTCTGGGTATTTACAAGGATTACGACCTGCCATAGGTTGATTTGAGTGATTAATTACACGTGTAACATTTACCATTCTATCCATGAGTGACAACCACACTACTCAAATATCGAAACTTGAAAGGAAATCCATTTATCAACGCATTCTTTCACATAAGTTCTTTGCACTATCTATGATTGAGTTAATTATACGTTATATTTAGCAGAAATCCACATGAAATGCATGTAAGATTCGTTCCTAATCACTTATCTTAATAGGAAACGTCTGAAATATGATTTTAAATTTTATTTTAACTTATAATTTTATCAGATATTTTATTGACAATATTTTGAGTGTGTCCCAAATCTTTTATTATAGAAAATATTTAATGTTTTCAAATACTTGTTAACAAATCTGGATTATCTCCAATTATAGGAGTTTTTAACAATATTATTTTTTGAGATCTCATAAAAGATGAAGAACAATATGAAAATCTGGGCATTTAAGGGGCTGACGACCGTCATAAGCTGGTTTAGGAGATCACTTTACACACGTGTAACATTTACATATTCTACCCATTATTGACAATCACACTACCCAAATCCTTGGAAAGTCTATACATATATGAACCAATTTTTAAACATTGTTCTTGAATCACTAGAACTTCACTAGAGACATCTATTGGTGAATTGAAAAGAAGCTTTTTATTGAGTAGAAACTCTTATATTAGTATTTAAGGTCTTTAATAGTCCCCAAATATATTTTTCTAGATTTCAATCGCAACATATATATTTTTTTCGAATTCTTACTTCATTTGGATTGAAATTGGTTACAACGCGATTTCCAAGTAACCTTGTATTACGGTATTCAATCGACCCAGCAATTGTCATAAATTCAAGCAAACAAAAAATAGGTCTCGATTATTCTTATTTTTCGATTCCAGAAAATAACGATTGTAACATATTTTTCCGTATCCGTCAAAATGGAAAAATTTCCAAATATTAAAAAAAGTTAATAGCCACGAAGTAAATACAGTTTTATATAAAATAAAAGTTTAGTAAGATTATTTTACGCTAATCAGATGCTATTTTTGTTGACAAGGTTTTTTTCGAAATTGGTTTAAAAAACAGCTAAAAACTTATTTTGTGGAACATTTAACATTCTACCCATGGATTGACAACCACACTACTCAAATTTTTGTAACTCCTAGATATTGCTCATTCTTTTCAACAATGCCATATATCAAAAAACTTAATTTTTCAGGAGATCGTTTTTAAAGTTTGAAAATATAATAAAATGTTTTAAAAATATAATAAAATGTTTCGAAATAATAAAAAAATTGTCTGCCTCCGTAGTGTAATGGTCAGCACTCTCAGCTACCGTTCTGGAGGTCCCGGGTTCGATTCCCAGGGGGGGTCAAATAAATACAAGTGATTTTTTCACTGTTATATTTATTCAATATTACCCTGGACTGGTACCTGAAGCGGAGGGCTGATCACCTTTCCTTCATGTATAAACGATCAAGATAACACTGCGTTTATATGAAGCAGTGCCCTATGAACTTTTGGGGTGCGGAAAGGGTTTAATTATTATTATTATTACACAAAATGTATGCAAAATGAACAAAAAAATGGTGTTAGAAATAAAAACGTAAAAATACCTGGAATACTTTTGTTTTAGGAACTGACCTTTGAAATATGCACCATTTGGGTGCAGATAAAAGTTTTATTATTATTATTATTAAAAATAAATATCAAGCCACGTATTTAACTTTTTACTGTGCAACAGATTTTTTAAGGTAAAACCTGAAGGTTTTTTCTTTTCATTTCACTTGTAATTGATGCCACTGAAGAAAATTTGGTTGGATTGTAAATATCATATTTTCACATTTTTGAAAATTACCTTTTTTAAACATAAATTTTGTCATAACTGCTATGGAAAAAGTCGAGTTAACTGCAATAAATTACATCTGAATCCCGAAGGAAGCGAGTATGGAAAATAATTCAAAAATTAAATTAAGAATATCTGCAAGGGAAGTCGTTATTCAAAAAGGATATTTGTAAAGTTAAATAATGAGAAAGTGTCCTTACAGACGACACCAGAGTGAAAAACCTTTTTTTATTAATATTTTACCTAGTAAATACCACTATTTATTAAAATCTACTACGATACGTGTTTCGATGCATTCCGCATCATTTTCAAACACCGTATGTTCAAAATGATGCGGAATGCATCGAAACACGTGTCAGAGTATATTTTCAGAAATAGTGGTATTTAGTCAGTAAAAAATTAGTAAAAAATGGATAGATTCTACCACAAAATGACTGCCGAATCAATTAATAAAAAATAACAAAATATTTGCTTTAATTTTATACCATTAAATAATAAGGAGCATATCCTAAATATAATTATAATATTTAGTTTTTTTTTGTGAGTGCATTGTGGTGTAGAATTTTTCTCTATAACGCTTAAGGCTGAGATCATAGTCATTTAAATATAAAACGCGAGCGACCGCACAAGAGGTCGGTCGTGCTTCTGCGGGTGATTTTTTTTATTATTTATTGGAATTTGACTTTTTTTGTCAATATACATATATTAAAGAGACGTTTTCAACCTTTTTTAGTAATTTTAATACCATACCTTTCGATAACTTTTTCCATATCAAAACCATATATTTATTTTGAGATTTTTTTTCATTACATAAACAGTATTTTAAGTTAAAAATGCGATTACGTTAAATTTTACCTGGGTTTAAAGAAAATTGAAATTCGGGCTTTCGACTATCTCGCCTTAATTTGTAACACTTGCATAAACCTCTTTTTGAATTTTATTTAATTACACACGGCTAGTTTCAAAAACTGACAGATGTTTACACGGCTAGTTTCAAAAACTGACAGATGTTTACACGAGTAGATGAAAACATCTGTAAGTTTTCGAAACTGGTCGTGTATAATGAAATAAAACTCATTAGGTGATATATACAAGTGTTACAAATAAAGGCGAGATAATCAGAAACCCGTATTTTAATTTTAGTGTTATTTTTTTAAAAATAATTAACATGTTACTCCACGAAGTTAATGCTTAATCAATAAATAAATAAATAAATTATCAAACACTTGTATAATACCTCTTAATTAATTTTATTTTAATACAGTTACAATAATAGTAATAGGCTAGTTTCGACAATTTACAGATGATTTTACCTGTAGCTGAAATATATGTTAGTTTTCGAAACTAGTCATGTGTAATGATATAAAAACCATTAAGTGGTGTACAAGTATAATATAATTTACATTTGAAGCACTAACTTTGTGATTTATCATTTTATAATTAAGATGTAACTTTGTTTTAAAATCACCATAAATCGTGATTTTAAAAAAAGGGTTACATTTTAATTCTATATAAATAGTATACAAATGTTTTTTTTTTTAATTATTCAAAATGTCATTTCACGAATCAATAAATAATAATAATTTGTTTTATTATTTACGGTAAACATTTTTTTGAAAAGGTTTTGTTCATCTCAATTATTACTTAGCCCAAAAGACAACAAAAATTTCAGTTCTCTGAATGCCGATAGGCCAAAATTTCAGTGTCGGAATATTAAGAATTTTATCAGATGAATATTGACCTAGAACCCGTGTAACCTTTGTCAGCAATGTAACTAACATATAATAGTCAAATTGAGCTCATTTATCTTCAGATACTGTTATTTTTCGTTTCTCTCAGGGGATATCAGCGCGAGGGAATACGAACATATACGAAAAATAAAATAAAATAATTCGATATATTAAACGAACAATATTCCCGTAATGCCAGCAGGAACATTAATTCACGTCTTACCCACGAATCCGAACCTCTCCCCGAAACGTTTTTACGTTATAAAATATTATATATTATGAATGTTACAGGCCTTTGAAATATACGAGGACAAGTCTAAGCATTTTTTAAAATTTATGTTTCACTTGGTGCACACTGCCTACAGATGTATGGACATGAAGGAAACTAAGTGTAATTTCAGGACAAAATATATATATATATATATATATTTATATATATATATATATATATTTATATATATATATATATATATATATATATATATATATATATTAATATATATATTATATATATATATATATATATATACATATATATATATATATGTATATATATATATATATATATATATATATTATATATATATATATATATATATATATATATATAAAATAAATATATATATATATATATATATATATATATATTATATATATATATATATATATATATATATATATATATATATATATATACATATATATATATATATATATATATATATATATAAATATATATATATATATTTATATATATTTATATATATATTTATATATATATATATATATATATATATATATATATATATATATTATATATATATAATATATATATATATAAATATATATATATATATATGTGTATATATATATATATATATATATATATATATATATATATATATATATATATATATATATATATATATATATATATATATATATATATATATATATATATATATATATATATATATATATATATATATATATATATTATATATATATATATATATATAAATATATATATATATGTGTATATATATATATATATATATATATATATATATATATATATATATATATATATATATATATATATATATATATATATATATATATATATATATATATATATATATATATATATATATATACACATATATATATATATATATATTTATATATATATATATATATACATATATACATATATATATATATATATATATATATATATATATATACAGTATCTACTCAATGAATTAGGGCCACGCAGAATTTCGCGCAATTTCTCAATTCAAACAGGAATAACTCAGAGAAAACCTTGAATAAAACAACATTGAATTTTATTTACACATGAACACTTTATTACGCTTAAATTATGCATATATTTTCATATAAATAAAGTTAGTATTTAGTATTTCCACCTTTGGCAGAAATAACTGCCTCAATTCTTTTTGGCATACTTAAAATGCACTGTTTTATCATATTTTTTATTTCTTCGTCTTCTGACCAAATTTTTTGAATATTTTTTTTTAGACAGTCTACTGTCGGATTTGGAAATGAGTATACCTTATTTTTTAACATGCTCCATACGTTTTCTATAGGATTAAGGTCCGGAGAATTTCCAGGCCAGGGGAGCAAAGGCAGATTTTTGTTAGACAAAAATTTTATTATTGATTTAGCCCGGTGGCAAGGTGCCCCATCCTGCATGAAGGTGTATGAACCTTCTGTTGGGTCGAGTGTATGGTAGAAGGGCAATAAAATTCGTTCGAGGACCTGCTTATAGGAATTTTGGTTCATTGTTCCTTCCACGAAAAACAACGGCCCAGGTAAATTGTTAATAATACATGACCATATCATTGTTGCAGGGGGGTGTTTGATAACTTTTACCACACAGGCCTCATTGTAACGTTCCATTGGTGTTCTCCTGACGAATCGACGGCTCTCTGTCACGGCTTCTAACCGGCACTCATCACTAAAGATGACCTGAAAAATAATGAAAATTTAAGTTTAATTCAAATATATAAGTTTATTTACTAAAATAATATGTTGAAAATTCAATTTAAATACATACCTTTTTCCAATCATCTACCGAGTAATTTCGATGTAGCCTGGCCCATTTTAATCGATCCGCTTTCATTCGTGGTGTCAATTTTGGTACTTTTACAGGGCGCCTGCATTTCAGATTTACTTCGTAAAGACGTCGCCTCAGTGTTGATACCGATATATTTATACCCTCTTCTTCCAATTTTATTTTTAATGTTTTTGCTGATGCACTACGGTTTTCTAAGGCACTTTGAACGATTTTTCGATCAGTCCTCGGTGTTGTTTTTCTAATCCTACGACAGTTCTTTCGCCGATTGCTGGTGGCGGGTGACTGATTTTTTATTGATTTTGAAATTCTGTCCACTGTTTGACGAGAAACGTTTTCTTTTTTTGAAATTTCTCTATTAGATAGTATTCCTAATTTCAGTAGCACTATAACACTAGACTTTTTTTCCTCAGAAATGTCTTTACTTTTTCCCATTTTGTCCTTTTCAAAAAAAACACGTGTGTTTACAAAAAAAAAATATACTTTATGAACTAAAATTAAAAATTAAGTTTTTTTCACAAGACACGATAACTATATAACCTTTCTGAACAAAACAACAACCAGAACTCAAGAAACTTCACTAATAAATGAGATAGGACTATTTTTTGAACTTTCAACTATCTGTCTACCTGTGATAATTAGGGACCTTTCTCAGAAAAAGGGTTTGAAATTTTGTAAAGGCTTAAATAATCCAGGTATATTTTACATATTATTGAAGGTAATATACATGATATTAGATGTCAATAGAAAACTTAAAGTATTTATGTAAAATAAATATAATAATCCAAAAGATTTCAGAGTATTCAAAAAAATAATGGGTGGCCCTAATTCATTGAGTAGATACTGTATATATATATATATATATATATATATATATATATATATATATATATATATATATATATATATATATATATATATATATTTATATATATATATTTATATATATATATATATATATATATATATATATATATATATATATATATATATATACATATATATATTTGTATATAAATACATATATAATTGACCAAAAAATTCCTTTGGAGAAAAAAATTTTAATGTACAAAAAAGATAATTATTTTATTTTCAATCATAGGGTAGTTAGCGTCCTTCTAGACTTGGTGTCGGAATATTTAAGGAATTTATCGCTTTTTGGTAACTTGTACAAAAATTTTGACTCAGCATGACGTCAGGACTTTTTCCTTTGGCATTTCGAAGTTACGTATCGATTTTTTGTTTATGCGGGCCTTTTTAAAAATTCCTGGCGCGACATTTGCGAAACTGTCATTCGGAGCAGTAAAACTGACGTCACACGTACCGTAGGCTGACGTCACGCGTGTCATAGAAAGGAGACGTACACTATTTCCGATTTAAATTTGACATATGACGAGGCTGGATACGAATATTTGTTCTCCAAAATAAAAAAACTGAAAAAGGCTAGTGAAAATTTAAAGAAGGGTATTCTGACGATAAAGGCATTTTTTGTTAACCTGTCAGTTTCCAATGTCACTTGAAGAAGCTTTAGCTTTGAACGCCAACTTAAACTAAACCAATAACTTACAAAACTAAAGAATTTCACAATGATGATTCGCTCTCTCAATTTAAACTTTTGCCAACTTTGATGCCTTTTTGTAGGCATGTTTAGAGCTTTTGACGTAAGAGCTTTTATTGGGTGGCGTCAATGTCACATTCGTCAGTTTCTGATGTAAGAATATATTATTTATGATGTATGAATATATTATTTATGATTCACGATTTATTATTTATCTATAAATACTTTTGTTCGCCTCCGTAGTGTAATGGTCAGCACGCTTGGCTACCGTTCTGGAGGTCCCGGGTTCGATTCCTAAGGGGGGTAAAATAAATATTAGTGATTTTTTCACTGTAATATTTATTTAAAATTACCATGGACTGGTACCTGAAGCGGAGGGCTGATCACTTTTCCTTCATGTATAAACGATCAAGATAACACTGCGTTTATATGACACGGTGCCCTATGCACCATTTGGGTGTGGATAAGGGTTTCATTATTTTTTTATTATTATAAATACTTTAAACACGTATGAATTTAAAATGGGAAAATCAGAATAATCGGAGATAAGTTTGAAGCTTAATGACATAAATCCAATTTGTTTTAAACCACCAAAAATACAATTTAAATAAAATATTAAGTAAGTTTAAATAGAGATGACATGAGATATGCATTAGGTTGGTGCATAAGTAACTTTGTATTTTTACGTAGTCTGTGGTATATTTTTTTACCAACTGTGTTAACAGATGTTTTTAGTGGTGTCTTTGTATCATACGATGGAGGTTTTCTTCAACATTTTCTCAGTTTACCGTTAGTGGTCGAGCTATACAGAGCCCTTGTGAATGTTTAAAACATCGAAGAATATAGTGCATATTCGACACTTTACTTTTTGAATTCGATAAAAGCCACAATGCAGCTGATGAAAAAAACAAACAAAGGGTTATAAGCATGTTTAAAAAAAATGAGAAAAATAACTCATCGCTAACACAAATATCTTTCCATTAAGTATTTTTTCAGTTAATTGATTTTGGATCCCTGACTTGGATCTATTTTATGTTTGCCAGGCAACTGTTTTATTTGGTTATAGGCAATATATTGCAAGGATTTTACTCCAAACTTAGTTAAATTTACAAATATATAATTTGAAGTAATGCTTTTATTTCCAAGGGTAAAATTAAAAAATGCAAGAATTTAAGTTTTGTTTTAAAATACAGGGTTTTATTTAAAAATGCAAGAATTAAAGAAATGTTTCAATTGTCAAAAATTTAATTTATAAAATTTATTTTGCATAAATTTTAACTAAAATATAATGAAAACGTCGATAATAAAATGAAAACACTAAAATAAAAACTAACCAATAAAATAGACACTTACCCATTTTTTTTTCAAAGGAATTTAAGTTTTAACGTTTCTTTAAATTTCATAATCTCAAAAAAGTTACTTATTTTAGTAATTTTGATAATGAATTTGAGTTTAACACACCGAATTTAATAACACACAATTTGAGTTTAGTTGTCCGCCTCCGTGGTGTAATGGTCAGCGTGTTTAGCTACCGTGCCGGAGGTCCCGGGTTCGATTCCCAGGGGGGGGGTGAAAATAAATATTAGTGATTTTACACTGTAATATTTATTTAATATTACCCTGGACTGGTTCCTGTAGCGCAAGAGTGATCACCTTGCCTTCATGTAAGTAATGATCAAGATAACACTGCGTCGATTCGATGCAGTGCCCTATGCACCATTGGGTGCGGATAAGGATTATAAGTAAAGTAAGTTTAACACACAAAATAAGAATCCATTAAAAAACTTTATTAAACGCAAAAAAAATTATATTTTTCATTTTATTTTTGTTCCTTGTAATTTTCACACAATAGCAGCATTCTAGCAACGCCGACATTACCAAACCATTGTTTAAAGAATGCTTCTTAAAAGAGTTTTTAAATGGTTTCTAATAAGGACGACAAAGTACCCGGTGATGAGAAAAAACTTTATTAAAAATGTAACGAACGTAATTGAACGAGGAAAAATAAGTTCAACAAAGATTATTGCCAAACAAACGAGTTCAGAAATTCAAAAAAATAATTCACTCGCTAAACAATGGGACGTTCTATTCCTTTACCCTGACTATTTCAAGCAGTCGCAGAAGACTTTTTTTAAATATTTTATTTAATTACCTTATATTACACTAAATAAAACTATTATGTACACTTAACTAACATCATGTACTTTTATATATTTATATATTTTTACAGTAAACAACACATTTATTTTTAAATTCTTTCAGACTCTTTTCATTCTTCATACATTCAGACATCTCATCATATATTTTCAAACCCTTATAAATTAAACAATTTCATGACTCGGATTTTTTCAATAGTGGCAGATTTATTCTATCCTTATTTCCAGTAATATGTTCATGAAAATTTTTGTTTAACATTATTTTATCCTTAAAATATTGGGGTAATTTATTGTTTAAAAATGTATGCATAAAGATCAGCATATTTTATTTTAGTTTCTTTTTTATTACTCTGGACCATACTGATCGGCCTGAAAGTTGACTGGGTTCAAAATAATATTCATCTTCTTCTTCTAACCTTAATCGGCACCCGATGGTAGTTGAAATGACATTGTGTTTATAATCTGTACGGTTTTTTTTCATTATGTAAATTATCTTAGCCTTCCTTTCTTTTCTGATATGACATAAACATCTATCATACATCGTTTTGCTGCACATTTGTCTGAGAGAACGCATTTCAATTGCATTCAGTTTACTTACTTTCATCCTTCTTTTTGAGCATGTATGAGGAAATACATGAATGTGAAAGAGGCAAAAATGGTTTCCAAAGACAAATTGGTATGGTATTCCATTATCTCTGCTTACCCCTTCATTAAGCTGCCTGATGGTTATCTAGTTAGTATTTTAGATGTTCACTGCAAATCTTGGATTTTTTTTTAAAAAAAATGTAATTCTATAGGCATCCGTATTCCTTTTCATCTATGTAGAGATTAAAATGCAAAAATAACTCATTAGTGGAAAAACCCAGATTTGTGAACAAGGCTTTGGAGGCACCCAAAATATACTATATGAAAATAAACTATTTGATTTTTTTTTTTCTATTTGTTTTAAAAAATCTAATTGTTATCTTAGATTATACACATAAAAGTCCAGTAAGGGATATCCATGCTGAAGGTCCCGGGTTTAATTTCCAGGGGGGGTCGAATAAATATAAGTGATTTTTCACTCATATCATTAGTTTTAATTCAATATAACCCTGGACTGGTACCTGAATCTGAGGGCTGATCACTTTTCCTTCATGTGTTAACGATCAAGATAACTAGATATATAACAAGATATATGTACCATCAGGTGCGGATAAAATCTTTAAAATTATAATCTACAAAAAATTGAAGGATTAATAACAAAAAATTCAAATAATAGTTAACTGAAAATGGCGATAATATTATTATCATTAAATCAAAACGTGTTGTTGAAAACGTAAAAGCATCATATACATGACTACAATAATTAAGCCAACAGACCACTTGTAAAGTTACTCGTTTATACTTAAATACGCGTAAACCGCTGTGAGTGGCAAGCTCTCTTAATGTGACTTTTTCACGTTTCCTCGTAAATTCGATCCCCGTCCCGAACTATATTAGCAGCCCTAACGAACCGAGAGCGTCTGAACGGGAGGGGGGAAAGGAATCCAGGCGGGCGCTTGTAGGGATTTAATTGTTCGCCCAGTTCAAGGCTAAATACGTCTGACAGTTTATTCTCAAGAAATGTGAAAACCCTTTTTGTAGATTGAGAAATAAAAGTTACAAACGCTGCCGGCTCTCCCCGAAACTTCCAAGTTCGGAGTTTTTCATTAACTTGCACAGACGTCCTCATTTCGGCGTGGAGTGACCATAAAACAGTCTGGGGAGAGATTTTATCCTGGAATAAATTTATGAAGACAATGCTACGGAAAACATACTATTCTTTTAAAGATCTTTTTCACCCTTGGACACCAAATGATGCAAAGGGCATTGCATTGAATTGACACAGTGTTATAGTAATCGTTTATTATATGGACATCAAAGAAAACACTTCGTTTTTTACCACTTGAGTTTTATTATAGACTACATGTTTCAGAAGTTAAACTTCCATCATTCAGGTCTGTATAATAACTAAAATATAAAATGGTTCTATAAATAAGGAGAGGGGAAAGAACCATTTTATATTTTATATTTTAGTTATTATACAGACCTGAATGATGGAAGTTTAACTTCTGAAACATGTAGTCTATAATAAAACTCAAGTGGTAAAAAACGAAGTGTTTTCTTTAATCATTGTAACATGTCTTACCACAAAGTTAATGCCGAAACAATAAATAAAATATATGGACATCAGTGCTCGGCTGTCCAAATATAAAACACAGTAAGGGACATTTTTTTAGTAGTAGTATTTTTTTTGCATTTTTTCACTAAGTACAATCTACTTAGTCCAAAAATGCAAGAAAAAACGTACTACAAAAAAATGTCCCCCTCTGTGTTTTGAGTTTGGACAGCCGTGCTGTGTTTTAGGTATATCTATTTTTTTTAATTATATTGTAGGTATATTTCAGGTTAAAATAAATATGATAATGAAACTTTTCTTTATTATTTTTACCTATTTTTTATTTTTTTGTTAAATTTTTGCTTTGTTACAGCGATTTAAACCATCATTTCTTTGAAACTATCGTTACCAAAGTAAATTATAATATAATGATGCTGAATGCATCGAAATGCTTCAGTATACTTTAGAAAATCGATATAAATTAGAAAAAATAGTAGATTTATATTATCCACTGACACAGACCAGTCTGATGATGTCGGTAACGACGAAACCCGGTCGCTGGTCAAATAAAAAAAAAGTGGAAAAGCTAAAAATATTGGTTTTAATCTAATAATAAATTAGAAAAAATAGTGTTATTAACTAAATAAAATCAAATAAAAAACCAATTTATATTGATATCTTAATATGCATAATGAAGCATATGGAAATGTGGACTACAAAAATACACAAATTTGTGACACAGTTAAAATATTTTAAAGAAGAAAAAAAAAGATTAATTTTGTGATTTTTAAATTAATATATAAGTTTATATATTGTTAAAATCATATTTATGTAAAAATTCCTTTACAATTAATATTATTATATATTTTCTTCGACATAATTCAGTCAAACGAGGATATAATTTTGGAAGCCTTTTTTTCAGGTCCGAAAAATAAGTCTTAAAATTAAACCACCCTATTCAAACTCTCCCCCATTGTCCTGTATCCTTTCAAACGTATGATGCCATATTTTAAATTCACAACGCGTCAAAAATGGTGCCCAAAGTTTTTAACCCCCCTCCCTTAAATGAAAATCCAAATTTTATTAACACCGTAAAATTGTTTCTAATGCTTTTAGTGCCAAGTATTATATTAAGGCTCTTTTTACCACCAAGGTGGATAAAAATAGAAGGAATTTTTTATTGATTCATCCCTTAAAAATGTTAAAGACATTTCAAGCGAGATTGATTCGAAGGGTGTCTAACTAATCCCTTTTAAATTGACTTTGGGTTTTGTTACCGAAATATATTTAAAAACATTCAACGTTAAAATATACAACAATGTTACCTTTTCCACTTTTTTTACATTTAACCTTTATTTGATAACACGACGTCAAAAGACCATCCATTCCACAATTTGCTAAATTTGACGATTTGATGAATGGTGACAAAGAATGTTCAATAACTGGTCAAATTATAAGCTGCATAAAAATTTAAAATCATGTTGTCAGGCGTTTCCCAGTATGTAACAACAATCCGGAGTTCGGATCTTGCACACACCCAAAAAGGATCTTTGCTAAATAAAAGCTTTATCAATCCAACATAGATGGATCTTGCGAAGTCATACGTACAGTGTCATGAGATTAATGATGTATGTAGGAGTTCCAAAATTTGAGAAGGTTGTCAATCATGGGTAGAATGTAGATTATTATACGTGTGTAAAGTGATCACTTAACCAGCATATGACAGATCATAGGCTGGTTAAGTGAGACGTAAAGTCCTGTAAATACTCAGACTCCCATATTCTTTTTCACCTTTGTTGAGATATATTCTTAAAGGAGAATACCCAGATTTGTGAACAAGTATTAAACCACTGTATTTGTTTCTCCGCCTCCGTATTGTAATAGTCAGCACTCTCGGCTATCGTACTGGTAGTCCTGGGTTCGATTCCCATGGGAAGGTCAAAGAAACAGAAGTGATTTTTTCACACTAATATTCATTCAATATAACCCTAGACTGGAATCTGAAGCGAAGGGCTTATCACATTTCCTTCATGTGCTAACGATCAAGATAACACTGCGGTTATATAATGCAGTGCCTTTTGCACCATCGGGTGAGGATGAGGGTTCGAAGAAGAAGGATTTAGACACACTAAAAATGTAACCTTTAAACTTTTTAGTATAAAGACATTCTTGAATTACTAATTGATTTTTTTTCCCCAACAGATGATTTAACAGATGATTAAGTCCCAACAGATGATTTCAAAACGATGTTATTTTTAGATATTTAAGAGATCGGCTGTCCAAACTCAAAACACAGTAAGGGACATGTTTTTTGTAGTATGTTTTTTTAGCATTTTTGAACTAAGTAGAATCTACTTAGTCCAAAAATGCAAAAAAAAATAAATCTCCAAAAAAAAATGTCCCTTACTGTGTTTTAAGTTTGGACAGCCGAGATAATCATGTTATTTTTCATTTTGGCACCACAGACTCAACATCAAATTTTGGCAAATGATCCTATGCTTGTATTTATAGGGTGAGTCATTGTATTATGAATAATTTCCAGCGTTGTATTTATTTTTTTAATAAAAGTAATATATTTGCGTTTTTATTATTTTCAATTTCACATTATTCCTGTGAACCTAAGCGGCTCATTACTACAATTAGGGATATTGTGATAGAGTGAAAATTTTACAAAGTTGCACATCATTTATTTTGTAAATTTAACAGTACATTTACATAAATATATTTACAATAATGAATAACAAATAAAACAGGTTATTGTAATATTCCAATGACAAAATTTCACAAATCGCCCGCTCCTTTCAAGAACGTCATAAATCAAAAAACTAGAATTTTCAGGAGAAAGTTATTAAAGTTTAAAAATACAATGGAATGTATTAAAAATAAATATCAAGAAACTAATTGAACTTTTTACTATGGAACAGATCTTTTTAGGTAAAACCTGAAGGTTTTTTCTCCCCTTGAAAAATATTGAGTATATTTAAAAAATAATTAATTAATACCATTTCTTCAAAATGCAAAAACAACACTGTATGCCCTATAGTGGGTAAATATTAAGTTTTAAATATGCCTCTTTTGCTGGGATATAGTACATTTTCTTAGCATTACGAAAACATGCACAACTGAAAATTGACGATTTTTATTTGTGACGTTCTTGAAAGGAGTGAGTGAAATGTTAAATGAGTTAAAAGTAAAGAGTAAGAATAAAATAAACCGAAAGTTAAGAAGATAAATAGGCAGACTTAATTCAGAGCTAAAGTTAAAATAAAAATTAAAAGATATAAGCAGTTATAAGATGTACAAGTTTAGAAGAGCAATCATGTAAAAATAACACATAAAACAGAAAACATACGCAACACATACGTAGCTATTCATATATTTATACGTAGTATCAATATATTCATACGTAGTATCACTACATAAATATCTCCTATGTGAACAAACCCAGCGCTGTAAACACACGTCGCTCACTCCTTTCAAGAACGTCATAAATCGAAAATCGTCAATTTTCAGTTGTGCATGTTTTTGGAATACCCAGAAAATGTACTATATCCCAGCAAAAGCGGCATATTTTTAACTCAATATTTACCAGCTACAGGACAAAAAGTGTTGTTTTTGCATTTTGAAGGAAAGGTAATGTTTAATTATTTTTTTAAATATACTAAATATTTTTAAAAAGGAGAAAAAACATCCAGGTTTTACCTAAAAAGAACTGTTACACAGTAAAAAGTTTATTATGTGGCTTGTTATTTATTTTCTATACATTCTATTATATTTTAAACTTATTTTAAACTTTATATTTTAAAGGAGTGAGCGACATGTCGCTCACTCTTTTCAAGAACGTCATAAATCAAAAAACTTGATTTTTCAGGAGAACGTTTTTAATGTTTTAAAATACTACACAATGTATTAAAAATAAATATCAAGCCTCTCATTAAACTTTTTACTACGCAACAAATCTTTTTAGGTAAAACCTGAAGGTTTTTTGTACATTTGAAAAATATTTAATATATTTTTTTTTTAAATACATTTTCTTAAAAATTCAAAAACAACATTTTCTGCCCTGTACCTGGTAAATATAAAGTTAAAAATATGCCTCTTTTGCTGGGATATAGTACATTTTCTGGGCATTCCGAAAACATGCACAACTGAAAATTGACGATTTTCGATTTATGACGTTCTTGAAAGGAGTGAGCGACATGTATGCTTTAAATTTAAAACATTTCAACAACAACCAAAAAAACAATTTTAACTAAACTGAATCAACGACATCTTTGGTTATAATTAATAAGTTATCTGAATCCCTCATAATTTTTTTGTAGGATTATTTTCCGGATTTTTCACGTACTAGGAAATATCATTTAAAATTGTATTTCACATATTTATACCTGCTATATTCTCAATATTTCAAGCGCGTCCAAATTTTGCTCACTTATACTGGATTTGCTCCACTTAAAAGCTATTCTTATCATCAATCTTGATATGAATAACTCTCAAGTGGAGCAAGTCTAGCATGTGTGTATGAAATTTGGTATCATTTATATTCAAAGCATTTACTTTGTGGTCAAACATTTTAATTGATATTAGTAATGTTAGTAAATAACCACTCACCGACTACTTCTGTCTACCGGTTTCGAGACGTACCCGTCTCTTCGTCAGGACATACACTACAATTTAACAATCATGCGAACAACACTGCACCACACCCACTTAGTACTATTCACATACACTATCACTACACATGCAAAACATGCAGAGCGAGTTGTTAGTCCCACCATGCTTTTGGGAAACAAAAGCATGGTTTCCCAAAAGCATGGTGGGACTAACAACTCGCTCTGCATGTTTTGCATGTGTAGTGATAGTGTATGTGAATAGTACTAAGTGGGTGTGGTGTAGTGTTGTTCGCATGATTGTTAAATTGTAGTGTATGTCCTGACGAAGAGACGGGTACGTCTCGAAACCGGTAGACAGAAGTAGTCGGTGAGTGGTTATTTACTAACATTACTAATATCAATTAAATTTGGTATCACTTAAGTATAGTGAATGATTTGTCGATCGAAATAACTCAGTTACTTAAAGAAATCTTCAAAAATACGATTTTTATATTTTTTTGACATCGTCAAAATTAGTTTTGTTTAAATATGAAAATACTAAACTTCTTTCCTGAATGTTTTTTGCAGATACTTTGTGGCACATTTTATGAACTTTATAAAATTAAACAACTTTGTTTTAACCACTTTTTTATTATTAGTACAATTTAACTAACTGGTTTCGACAAGAATGTTGTCATCATCAGGGTATATTTAATTCTAAAACATTAAAATACTCATAGTTAATTACATTTCCTTGACGAAAACTTCCACACACTCCGTACACCATATGAAAATATGATTTTAAAATATGATTTAAAAATATGATTTAAAAATATGATTAAATCAAATTTCTTTCTTTCTTTCATTCACAATAAAAAAGTGGCTAAAACAAAGTGGTTTAATTTTATAAAGTTTATACTAAACTTGTTTGAGACACAAATTTTGGCCAATGATCCTTTGCTTGTATTTAAAGGTGAGTCATTATTTTATGAATAATTTCCAGTTTTTTATCGATATCTCAACTTTTTTTTTGACATCTCAACACTAATGAATAAGAGTATGAAAATCTGAGCATTTACGGGGCTTACGACCGTCATAGACTGGTTTAAGTGATCACTGCACACACGTGTAACATTCACCAATTCTACCTATGATTGACAACCACACTACGCAAATTCTTGGAACTTCTAAGTATATTGTTCAAATTCAAAACATACTATTTTAATTCACTAGAATTTCAATAGAGACATATATTGAGATGAGAAAAGCTTTGTATATGACATTCAAACCCTGGATTATTTACATACTCGAGAAACGGTAGAGAATATCCTTTTCATTTGTGAACAAGTATTTGGACACACTCAAAGCATTGTATATAAATTAACTGGCCAAATTTAAACCTTAAACAAAAATAAAATGAAAAATATAATTTCTAGTGTTTCTGGTTCATGTGAATATATTCCAGGATTCAAAATTCACATACAAATTAAACAATGTCTATTTTGTAAAATACCTATGTCAAGTCTTTAAAATATCTCGTTGGTCGTTCAGAGTATTTTCAATGAAACAACATTTTTTTTCATCTATAAATATGTATTGCTTTACAAGCATTGGAAAATTAATGATATTAAAAAGTATGCTTCCCATATTTTTTTTTAATTTTACTAGACCGAGTCACAGCAAAAGGTGGCCGGTTGATAATTTAAATAATGGTGCATTCATACAAGGCTAGAAATGTAAGAATCTAGTTTTTAACTTCGATATCGATTGAATCGCTTAACTCCTCCTTATTGAATGCTCTCCGAATTTTACTTCATTCAACCCTCTTCAGCGATACTTGCAAATCTTTATTTTCCCTCAGCAATATAACCATTAGGGTGGCTATTGGGGTAAATGGTGGCTGAGAACATTTCAGGGTAAATGAGACACATTTCCAAACTTAGCATTCTCCTTTTACTTACGTTTTCACTCAAATGCCTTAAAGAGGGTGGGCACCCTCAAATTAGTGAGTCAATATTCAGAAAAATGAGAAAAATATATCGGATAGTAACAAATAAATGTTGGCTTGTGGTCCCGTAGTTAGTGTCGCGGACTCTTAAGTCAGAGTTTCTCGGTTCGAACCCGCTCTACCACAATTTGATACCTATTTCTAATAATGAGCCTATTAGGCTCACAGAAATAGCATGAAATGGAAATATTTGTGTAAATAATAAAAAACACAAATACATCAGGTAATAAAAGGAAGAATATTTTACATAACATTAAAAATAATACACAAAATTAACACTCTCCTTATCATTCATCGTTCACATTGTGCAATACCATTTTCAAAATAAAAATATTACCATTTGAAAAATATATAGTTTATTTAAAAAAATAATTAAATAATACCTTTTCTTCAAAATACAAAAACAACACTTTTTGCCCTGTAGCGGGTAACTATAAAGTTTAAAATGTGCCGCTTTGGCTGGGATATGGTACATTTTCTAGGCATTCCGAAAACATGCCCAAGTGAAAATTGACGATTTTTGATATATGACGTTGTTGAAAGGAGTGAGCGATATGGTTACTGTTTTATTTAAACATGTATTTTGAATCTACTTAATTTATTTTTTTTTAAATTTAATTGGTCTATTTGTAACAGGATAACAGATTACCAGTATTAAAGTTTGGCAAGCCGTCAAGAAAAAAAAATTTAAGTGGTATTATACAAAGCGAACGACATATGTTAGGGAGAGTGTTATATTACCATACCACAAAGTTAACGATGCTTTTAATATACAAAATACATATGCTTATTGTTATATTATAATATGTATTTTGAGGAATAGATATCGCACGAGGCTAATCCCTCTTAAAAACAGACCACAAGGCCAACATCAAGAAGAAAGAACATATACTCGTACATATTTTGAAACCAGTTAATTATTATTTTCTAATTTTTTTAGTTGAGATCTATCTGTAACAGAATATCCCCAGAAAAGAACTGATGTTTCACACGCCGTCTAAGAAAAAAAATCAAGTGGTATTATTACAAAATGAACGATGAATGATAAGAAGAATGTTATATTACCATACCACAAAGTTAACAATGCTTTTAAAATCCAAGTAAAAAAAATTAAATTATTTTATTTAGTTTAAAAAAAAATCACTTTTTAGACATTTCTACTTTTTATTTTTGCATTTTAAAGTCTTAATTTTTTTATTATCTGTAGTAAGGTTATTGAAATACTTAGTTCCCAAATATTTAAAGTTCTGTTAGAATTATTTGGAATTGCATTTTAGTATTGTAAAGTCATGTTGATATAAGAATCCATTTATAAAAAAACCGCAGTTTTTCAAATATTAAAGGGTGACAACTATTTAAATTTAACAAAAAAATTATCATCGAGATTCTCAAACGATTTTTCTACTCCAAAATACAACACCAAGCAATTTCAGCAAAACTTCAAATATTTGGCAATCAAACATTTCAATAAACTCCCTAAAGAAATTAAAAAAATAGATGATATAAAAATACTTAGGAAAAAAATTAAAACTCTATACATTTAAATCTTGAAAAAATATACAAAAACAACTATTATATCTTTTATAATATAACATTAAACCACGAGTGTAAGTCCCTCTCCAAGCACAAGAGCACAGTCTCTTTTATGGAGAGGCACAGTGAATCGATATATAAAAGTTCTCCATATGTATAAATGATTCAAATGTATTATGTTATAAATAAAAATGTAAATATATTAAATGAATAAAAAAATATAAAAGTTTGTCAAGCCGCCTTAGAAATGGGTTTTCAAAACGGTCAGCGTTTGATAAAACAGCCCATCAAGGAATCAATATTTAGTTTATTAAGATAACCGTACCACAAAGTTAATAATGCTTTAAATATTTTAAAAAAAAACATATGAATACTGTGTTATTATATTATTATTTTGAATCCGGTAAATTAAATTTCTTATTTAATTGATTTATTTGTATCAGGGTAACAGAATACCCAATATAAAAGCCAAGCACGCCGTCGAATAAAAGGTTTTTAAAGTGGTATTAAACAAAGTGAACGACATATCGCTCGCTCCTTTCAAGAACGTCATAAATCAAAAATTGTTAATTTTCAGTTTTGCATGTATTCAGAATGCCCAGAAAATGTACTATATCCTAGGAAAAAGGCATAGTTTTAACATAATATTTACCCGCTACAGGGCAGAAAATGTTGTTTTTGCATTTTGAAGAAAAGGTATTGTTAAATTATTTTTTTAAATAAAGTAAATATTTTTGAAATGGAGAAAAAAGCTTCAGAATTCACCTAAAAAGATCTGTTGCACAGTAAAAAGTTCGATAAGTGGCTTGACATTTATTTTTAATACATTGCGTTATATTTTTTTAACATTAAAAACGTTCTCCTGAAAAATCAAGTTTTTGATTTATGACGTTCTTGAAAGGAGTGAGCGATATGTTAGGGAGAGTATTATATTACCATACCACAAAATTAACAATGCTTTTAATATACAAAATATATGTATTTATTGTTTTATTTTATTATATATTATGAATCCAGTTAATATTTTTTTATTTAATTGGTCTATTTGTATCAGGATAACAGAATACCCTATATAAAAGTTTGGCAAGCCGCCTTAGAAATGGGTTATCAAAACGGTCAGCGTTTGATAAATCCGCCCATCAAGGAATCGATATTTAGTGTGCTTTGAAAAGACCGGACTGCTCGCCTTAGAACTGGTGTGTTCACCGCCTCACTCCCGGTTTGGAGCACGATTCACTGCTTTCATAAATAGTCCGAATGTTCTGCCAATATTTCTTCCATTCAGACTAGGGCTGGCAAAAACGATAATGCCAACGTAGCAAAATATTAATTAAAACGAAATGTATTTTTCAGATACGGCATTAACGAATACCACCACCAAGAAATGATGGCTTTACCGGTCAATCAGTGTAAGTCCATGAAGAATTAAGAATAATTTATATGAAATAATTTACCATTCGCCTCCGTAGTGTAATGGTCAGCACGCTGGGCTACTGGAAGCCCCGGGTTTGATTCCCAGGGGGCGGGTCAAATAAATGTTAGTGATTTTTTCACTTTAATATTTATTGAATGTTACCCTGGACCGGTACCTGAGGTGGAGGGCTGATCACCTTTCCTTCATGTGTTAACGATCAAGATAACACTGCGTTTATATAATGTTGTACCCTTTGCACCATTGAGGTACGAATAAGGGTTGGAAGAAGAAGAATAATAATTTAATTTACCGAATTTCAGTAAATGGTAGACTGAAATCAGTTATTTCAAATTAAAACCTACCAGCAAAAGCTAAACTGTCAGTACACAACAGAGTCCTGGTCCTAACCCTTCTCTAACAACATCAATGCAATTATGACATATGTTTTTTGAAAAAACCGAGTCACAAAATTGTTTAATATATAATGGTATGAAAATGTATGATGAGATGACTGAATGTATGAAGAATAAAAAAAAATCTGAAAGAATTTAGTAATAAATGTTTTCATATTTATATATATATATATATATATATATATATATATATATATATATATATATATATATATATATATATATATATATATATATATATATATATATATATATATATATATATATATATATATATATATATATATATATATATATATATATATATATATATATATATATATATATATATATATATATATATATATATATATATATATATATATATATATATATATATATATATATATATATATATATATATATATATATATATATATATATATATATATATATATATAAATATAGACTCAAATAAAGACTCTAAAGACCATATCTGGCAAGAGTCCATGCTATAGAATAAGGAAATCCAGAATTTAAAAAAAATGCGGGATCGAAGATGTCGTTAGGTGGGGAAGGCAACGAAAAAGACAATGGTATGCGCATGTGAGGAAAATGTAACCATCCAGACTTCTCCCACAAGGCAGACGACTCCCGAGCAGACCACCAAAAAGATAGATTGTCAGCTTGGAATCGACGTCACAAAAGGCCACAAGATGTACACCAAGAAGAAGAAGAAAAAGATGGTAACCAATCCAATCAAATAACCGAAAACGTAACCCTCAACGATTAAACACACTTCGAATATCTGTTTACTTCGATAAAATATCGTAGTCATACAGGAGAAAGTGACCAAGTGCATTGTTTTACAAAAACGTAATCATTGACTATTTGATATCTTACTGGCTTAATACTGCCCTGAAAAAATCCAAAAGGACACCAAACTTGAAAGTATAATATATTAACTTGTTAAAAATGACTAACTGCATTGGTGTTTATTTTCTTGCCAAGCAAAAGTGACTTAAATGGCCCTCCCGAACTTTTTACGTTTTGGTAGTTGGTCACTTTCTCCTGTATATTTATATTTATATATATCATCCTGTTTATTTTAATTTTTAATGACCAGATTAAGTGTAAAGAGATTGGTTTTCTTCAAAGACCCATCGATAAATCTTTCGCTCTGTATTTTCGGTATCCCTGATTCAAGTGCGGGAGAAAATGATTTCTTTTTCAGAAATAACAGCCCGCCATCAAAAAGAGCCATTCCACAAAGTGCTTCGAGAATAAAGGCACTTTCAATAATATTTCAAGTTTTAAAACGGCGGTTGTTATTTTTATCTATATCGCAATTAATTCTGTTTGCAAGATGCTATTATAGATCGGATCACTTTGCGTTTGGCGAGCGATCATTATCTGTGAAATACCAGAGTGAGAATTGCCGACAATCAAATCGACCGAGTGGTATTTAAATGATTCCATATTCGTCTTTCCTTTTCCGTCTAAGCGGCAATGAATGAAAAGCATATTAAAAATGCACTTAAGTTAGGGTTCCAAGGATAAATATACAACAAGGTTTTTTCTCCATTTGAAAAATATTTAGTATACTTAAAAAAATTATTAAACATAAATTTTCTTATCCAATTAATCAATTCATTTTCAAGCGGTCAGGTTAGAAGTCGAAACAATCGGCGGGTGTGTATGAGGAGATGCATGAACGTGAAAGAGGCGAGGAATGTTTGCAAAGACAAAATCGTGTGACGTTCTATTCTCTCTGCCTACCCCTGCGGGGAAGCGGCGTGATGGTTAATAAGTTACTTTCATTTCTTCAAAATGCAAAAATAACATTTTTTGCCCTGTAGCAGGTAAATATTAGGTTAAAAATATGCCGCTTTTGCTGGGATAAAGTACATTTTCTGGGTATTCTGAAAACATGCACAACTAAAAATTGACGATTTTTGATATATCGCTCACTCCTTTCGAGAACGTCATAAATCAAAAATCGTCAATTTTCAGATGTGTATGTTTTCAGAATGCCCAGAAAATGTACTATATCCCAGCAAAAGAGGCTTATTTTTTACTTAATATTTACCTGATACGGGGCAAAAAGTGTTGTTTTTGCATTTTGAAGAAAAGGTATTATTTAACTATTTTTTTTAAATAAACTAAATATTTTTCAAATGGAGAAAAAACCTTCAGGTTTTACCTAAAAATATATGTTGCATATTAAAAAGTTTAATAAGTGGCTTGATATTTATTTTTAAAATATTGTATTACATTTTTAAACTTTAAAAACGTTCTCCTGAAAAATCAAGTTTTTTGATTTATGACGTTCTCGAAAGGAGTGGGCGATATGACTTTCTTGAAAGGAGTGAGCGATATGTACAAGTGTCGGTGAGTTGACTGAACCTTCAGAATACGCGGTTATTATTATAACGTTTCTCCATTGCTGACTGAAACGTCAATAAAATAAAAGATTATCATAAATTCGGGCGAAAGTGACCTTTTTCAATGGATATTTGATGATTCAGATTTGGCCGAAGGAAATAAAATTGTTCGAAACAGGGGGTACGAAGAAATAAAAACAGAAGAGCAATCAAGTATAGCTTTCCAGCAGATGAAAAAAATATATATGAAACACTTGTGCGTTTTTATTACTTGGCTTGTATTTATATTAAATAAAACAAGAAATTTATGGCTTTTTTCACTTGTTTTTTTATTAGACCAGTGATCAGGATTTTGGTAACTCGAACACTGCTTAAAAAATAAAAGTGGAACAACCTTTTTAAATTAACACGATATTTTGAGTATGTCAAATTTTAGATTTCTTTCATTCAGGAATTATTCATATAAGATTTTTTTATCAAAAATAATAATATATTTTTAAAAAACACTGTTCTTGGCCAATTTGTCTAACTACGCCTAAAAAGTTTCACTTCAAAACTGGTTTAAATATAACATAAAGTTTGATTATGGTATTATGGGCGTTTTTCAGTAAGTAAAATAATCAAGGAAGATTCTAACATAATTTTCATGACTAAAAAACTGAAGATGTTTTTTTAAATGTAGTCAATCGTGCCTAGAACGGTGAATCACCTAAACCAGCCTGTGATAGGTAGTCAGCCAGTAGTAGTCATCTTTCTTGAGATATCTTAAAGATCTTTCGTTTGAAAATGCCATAAGTAGGCAAAAAAAATGTTTTTTAATAAAAAACAACCTTGTGGACAAGAAAAAATTGTGTTTGATTTAAAAATAAATGTTATTTTTGACATCTCATGAAAGATGAAGAAGAATATGGAAGTCTGGGCATTTACGGGGCTGACGACCGTCATAGGCTGGTTTAAGTGATCACTTTACACACGTGTAACATTCACCAATTCTACCCATTATTGACAACCATACTACTTAAATTCTTGGAAGCTCTATATATATGAACCAATTTAGAAACCTTGTTCTTGAATCACTAGAACTTCACTAGAGACATCTATTGGTGACCGTCAGCCTATGACGGTCGTCAGCCCCGTAAATGCCCAGACTTCCATATTCTTCTTCATCTTTGATGAGATGTCAAAAATAATATGAAGATAATTCCTGTAATTGGAGATTATCTAGATTTTGTGAACAAGTATTTGGACACACTCAAAATGTTAAAAATTAATGCATAAATGAACATAGAGTTCTATAAATGAAACGCCAAATCAATAAATAAATTAAAGATCTTTGTTGAGGTAAATCAAAGGCAAATTATTATAACTTCTTTTTTTTTTATAAAATATCTTTTTTTTATTCAGTATTTACTTTGTTGAATGACATATAAATTATTTTAAAACTGAAGCACTTTTAAGCACTCAGTCATACAAAGGTGAAGTCACGAACAATTTTTGAAAATTTAGAAATTAAATTCTGGTGAAGCACTAATCAATTATATAAATTATATTTTCAAAATACGTCACCATTATTATTTTGTTCCCATTACAAAAAGACCCGCTCCTTAACCCCTCTCTCCTCTAGTTACAACGTCACCCCTTCTTTATGTACTTGAATATTTTACTACTTGTTTTTTCATCACCTGTCAATGAAAACAATTGCAGTTTTCGAAACTAGCCAAAAGTAATGAAATAAAACCCAATAAGTTGTATTATACGAGTGTTTCATTTTATAAATTGTCATTTTTTATAATGTATAAAAACTAACTAACCATCACGCCACTTCCTCATACATACCCAACGATTACAACCTATTATCCTGATTGTGCCAAGGTTCCTCGGAATTTCTCTGCTTTTGTTTCCAAAGTTTTGAGTCTGCCTCCGTAGTGTAATGGTCAGCACGCTCGGCTACCGTTCTGAAGGTCCCGGGTTCGATTCCCAAGGGGGGTAAAAATAAATATAAGTAATTTTTTCACTGTAATATTTATTCAATATTACCATGGACTGGTACCTGAAGCGGAGGGCTGATCACCTTTCCTTCATGTGTAAAACGATCATGATAACACTGCGTTTATAAGACACAGTGCCCTATGCACCATTGGGGTGCGGATAAGGGTTTTATTATTATTGTTTCCAACTACATTCGCCTCATAATTTTTTTAAACCATTCTTTCTTCACTCATACGTTCCACATGTCCAAACTATCTCAACACACCTTTCTTAAATTTATTTTGTCCGCCTCCGTAGTGTAATGGTCAGCGCGCTCGGCTACCGTTCTGGAGGTCCTGGGTTCGATTCCCAGAGGGGGGTCTAATAAATATAAGTGATTTTTTCACTCTAATATTTATTTAATATTACCCTGGACTGGTACCTGCAGCGGAGGCCTTCATGTGTTAACGATCAATATAACACTGCGTTTATATGAAGCAGTGCCCTATGAACTTTTGGGGTGCGGAAAGGGTTTGATTATTATTATTATTACACAAAATGTATGCAAAATGAACAAAAAAATGGTGTTAGAAATAAAAACGTAAAAATACCTGGAATACTTTTGTTTTAGGAACTGACCTTTAAAATATACACCATTTGGGTGCAGATAAAGGTTTTATTATTATTATTATTAAAAATAAATATCAAGCCACGTATTTAACTTTTTACTGTGCAACAGATTTTTTTAAGGTAAAACCTGAAGGTTTTTTCTTTTCATTTCACTTGTAATTGATGCCAATGAAGACAATTTGGTTGGATTGTAAATATCATATTTTCACATTTTTGTAAATTACCTTTTTTTAAACATAAATTTTGTCATAACTGCTATGGAAAAAGTCGAGTTAACTGCAATAAATTACAACTGAATCCCGAATTGACGAAATAAATTGATCACCCTGACTTGTACATTTATCTTCATCTATATCGAGGTATCGGTGAAAAAATCTGGTAACATTCGGTTGAAATATCTTATACATTAGTGTCGGCGGTATTAATTTATGTCTTCAGTCGTGTAACGACTGTCAATACCACACCCCAATTAGTCAAAATGCCTTCGGAGCTACCGCTCGGGCAAATAAACAGTATAATTTATTGCTTGCTCATGAATAAACCGAGCGCAAGTTGAGGCGCTGACGTTTCACCCAAAGTGACCCTGGTCGACTCTCCCCTGCTAACCCTCTGCCGCCAGGCGTCTGTGCAATCAATAAGTAATCTTTTTCAATGAATAATTATTCTCTCCTTATCGTTTCATGTTACCCGGGAATTACAACTGTCAACGTTTTGTAAGGCCTTCTCTTAAAATGAAAAGAACAAGATAAAACTTGGCTCATATCATCTTTAAATCTTTTTCAACAAATAAATTATTATCTGCTCATCGTTTTATGTTACCCGGGAAGTACAACTGTCAACGTTGTGTAAGGCCTTCTAAATATGTAAAGAACAATGATAAAACTTGGCTCTTACAATCTTAGTAATCTTTTTCAACAAATAAATTATTCTCTCCTTATCATTTCATGTTATCCGGGAATTACAACTATCAACGATTTGTAAGGCCTTGTTTTAAAGTGGAAAGAAGAATGATAAAACTTCTTCAAACCCTTATCCGCACCCCAATGGTGCATAGAGCACTGCATTATTTAAACGCAGTGTTCTCTTGATCGTTAACACATGAAGAAAGGGTAATCAGCTCTCTGCTTCAGGCACCAGTCCAGTGTAATATTGAATAAATATAAGAGTGAAAAAAATCAAATATATTTATTTAACCCCCATGGGAATCGAAACCGGAACCTCCAGAACGGTAGCCGAGTATATTGACCACTACATTACACTACTACACTAAATAAAAGAAGAATGATAAAACTTGGCTCTTATAAGTTTAGTAATCTTTTTCAACGAATAAATTATTCGTTCAATTTTAACTTAGTACAGATATGATGTTTTGCTGAAAATTACGACATCTGAATGAATAGGATTTCCAACATTTTGACTTTGTATTTCTAAATAAAGGAGTTTCTGCTAAATAAAAGGCTTCTTTACTAATATAATAGTCTCGTGTGGAATTCTAGTGACTTAAGTACTGTATTTCTAAATCGAACCATTTATGTAGAAGTTTCAAGAATTTAAGTAGTGTGGTTGTCAATCATGGTTGGAATTGGTAAATGTTACAAGTGTGTAAACTGATCACTTAAATCAGCCTTTTATAAATGTCTAGACTTCCATATACTTATTCATCTTTGTTTAGATGTCAAAAAATAATTTAAAAGTATTTCTACAACCCAAAGGCAAGATCAGGAGATCATGAGATCAGAAGATGTTAACACTTAATGCTCATTTCCCGGAATCAATCGATGTGGTCTGTAGCACAAACCAATAGGAAGGCAGCGAGGTGTGAAAGGGTAAACTTAGAGATTTGAACACGACAAGAGAAATAATGAAAGGTTGATTAAGGATATACACAATCAATTATAGTATTCATCCAGTGCTTTTAGTTAGTTGTATTAATTGTAATATATTGTTTGTAGCTACGTATAGCTGTTTCTATAAAGTACATATCGCTCACTCCTTTCAAGAAAGTCATAAATCAAATTGAGTCGCAGCTCAGTGCGGAAGCGGCGCGATAGTCAGGTAGTTACTTTAGATTGCATTTCTGTAAAAAATTAAGGTCATTGTGACAGATCACAGAGAGCGGGATAGGATAACATTTTTCAAAGATCTCGGTCATTAATGAGCAAAATAAAAACAAATTAAAGAACATAATATATTTATTTTCAGGGCGGAGTATGCATATATATGTCACGATAAATTAATCCTTAGAAAATTGTACAATAACACACGTTTCATGGTTATATCATCTATCTGCCTATACATATCGCTCACTCCTTTCAAGAACGTCATAAATCAAAAAACTTCAGCGTCATAAATCAAAAATTTTCAGGAGAACATTTTTAAAGTTTAAAAATATAAAACAATGTATTAAAAATAAATACCAAGCCACTTATTGAACTTTTTATTGTGCAACAGATCTTTTAAGGCAAAACTTGAATGTTTTCCTCCATCTGAAAAATATTTATTACATTTAAAATAATAATTAAATAATACCTTTTCTTCAAAATGCAAAAGCAACACTTTCTGCTCTGTAGCGGGTAAATATTAAGTAAAAAATATGCCTCTTTTTTGGGATATAGTACATTTTCTGGGCATTTTGACAACATGCACAACTGAAAATTGACGATTTTTTATTTATGACGTTCTTGAAAGGAGTGAGCGATATGTTATTTATTATATACAGTAAAGTCTCGATATAACGGACTTATTGGAGAGAGGGGGTGTCCGACAAAGCCGAAACTCTGTTACATAAAAAACATAATAGATTAAAACCGTTTTTTGGAAAATATGAACACTGTATTTAGATATCTCTACCCTCTACCTCCTTCCTTAAACTCCCTTTTTCTTTTGCCTTCCTTATTATCATCAATTTGTAATTTATGTTTTTTTAATGTTCAAGTATCATCTACCCTCTGATTGCAAACAGCTATATATGGTATCAAAATTTTTGACCAATATAACTAGTCTGTTTTTGGTTGGTCGGAAGATATGGTTTTTAGCAATAAGCCAGCCAGTGTACTTATTTCTTTTCTGTTCATGAAGTTTATATAAATCAATACAAATGAATAATAAAATACACAAACAAATTATATGTATTGTTTTAGAACACTCGTCGTGAAGTTTGTGTAGATTTAAAATTTTACTTAGATTATTTATTGAAGAGACAGATTTAAGCTCCTTTTTCTTGTAGACGTATCACTCATGTAATACATGCTTGCTTACTTGCATGCTTTTTACTTGTTTATCTTTTTATGTGTTTAATTTTATTTAAAAAAAAAAATTAAAATTGTTTTTTGATAGTCAAGTATTTTGTATTTTCTGTATGTTATATTAACAATTTTATTCTAGTTCTACTTATAATATCTATTGTAATCTGGCCAGTGTCCTTTACTATGACCTAAATTATATTGTATACCCAAACACAGGCCATGCCTTTGTGGGATCTTTTTTTTGCATTCATATTTTAATCATTTTTTTTTGGATTTGAATTTATGTCATGTTTGTTTAATGCAAAAGAATTCAAAATAAAGAAAAAAAAGTGACGTTGCTGTTTGATATCGACGCGCTTGCTGTCGATAATCCTGCTTTGAAAAAGAAATCCAATTTTCTTTGCACTTTTAAAGTAAGCTGTTTTTTTTAAATAATCAACTCTCTATGTGTAAAATATAGTGTTACTTCGTTATCGATATGACCTTGATAACGCAAGGTCAATAAATGTTATTAGATCGTAGAGTTTTACCACTTAATTTTTGGGAATAATTTTGTTGCTCCGGCTAGGTGCAGTCTACCAACAGGATGGCATTATGTCTCAAATTCTAGTGCTAGACGTATGATGTGATTATCATGGTAGCTTAAAAATGTTTACAACATTTTCAGTGTGTCCAAATACTTGTTCACAAAATCTGGATTATCTCCAATTACAGGAGTTATTTTCATATTATTTTGACATCTCATCAAAGGTGAAGAGGAATATGGAAGTCTTATTTATTTACACACTCAAAATGTTGTAAATAAATTATCTGGTCAAATTATAAGCTTAATAATAAAAATGAAAATGGTATTTTCTGGCGTTTCTCATGTGTGTGATTATAATCCAGGATTCGGACCTCACATACTAATATAAGAGTTTCTACTTTGTAAAAAGCTTCTTTACATCTCACCAATAGATGTCTCTAGTGAAGTTCTAGTGATTCAAGAACAAGGTTTCTAAATTGGTTCATAAATATATAGAACTTCCAAGAATTTGAGTAGTGTGGTTGTCAATAATGGGTAGAATTGGTGAATGTTACACTTGTGTAAAGCGATCACTTAAACCAACCTATGACGGCCGTCAGCCCCGTAAATGCCCAGACTTCCATATTCTTCTTCATCTTTAATGAGATGTCAAAAAATAAATAATAAAATGTTTACATGATTCGACACTTGATTTTAAGCATGTATAATATAATCAGACCGTTTTTATTTTTTTAGATTTGACCGGTGTTTCTGTCCGTAATATCAAGGTTTTACTGTATTTAATAATAACCATAAAGATAGTTACAGTATCGAACAGATTAATTGAAACAAAAATTTTTTGTTGTATTTTCGAAAAAGTTTTGTTAAATCTTTTGTTTATTAGTTATTTCACAAATTAATATTTAATGTGATCTCATTTGGGCTCAATCAAA
Source organism: Brachycentrus maculatus (assembly GCF_059751285.1). Classification (NCBI taxonomy): domain Eukaryota; kingdom Metazoa; phylum Arthropoda; class Insecta; order Trichoptera; family Brachycentridae; genus Brachycentrus; species Brachycentrus maculatus. The sequence continues at coordinate 240,811 of NW_028281247.1, forward strand.
TATTTTACACTTTTTGGCATCTATTATATAAGATGTTGGCACGTGGATGCCATTTTTTCGTCTTGAAACGATACCTGAATTATGGACAAAATGAGCTTTTCCACCGTAGTGCAATCAATTTTGGAAAGCCGATTCTTACATATTACCGGTAGAATTTTAATTAGGTTTATGTCTGGCAAAATTTTTGACCAGTCCAACACAGTTCATTGTTTTTGAGTGAAAAATTCCATTTTTTTGGATTTGTGGCAGGGAGTTGAATCCTTCTGAAATATTCCATTACCATTTGACCTTCGTTTTTGTATCTCTAGTAGTATCTTTCCAGTAGAATTGGGTGATACTTCTCGCTATTTATTATCTCAGTCACTGAAAGAAGCAGCCTTGGTTATTAATACGAGGAACACCCCCAAAACATTTTTTAGACGATGTTGTAAATATGAAAAGTTTTGTTTCAATTAATTTGTTCAATACTGTAACTAGTTAGTAATATATAACAAATTTGTAAAAACATTTAATCCACTTAGTTTTGTTGACCAATTCAATCGACAGGCAATCAAATAAATAAATGAAAATATTTGTTTAATACGGACGATATTGCTAATGGAGACGTATTATTATTTATTTTTATATTTATATATGAATCCATTAGAATATTAAACCCAATTTTTCATAGGAATGTCCATATAAACCACACAATAAGTCGCATTTACTTAATAGGGTAAATCATCCATTAATGGTCTAATTTCATTTCTTTTGAAAACACTAGATAATGTCAAACAATAATATGGAAATGATGCATAAATAATTTGCTTTTAAATTCACGTGACAATACCATGATATTTTAAAATTGGTATTTCACATTTCAAATTACAACCGTATTATTTCATCCAATGGTACACAAAACACTACATCTGATCGATGCTATGTTACCTTGGCTGTCAATTTTATGAAGACAATGCGAACAATTCAATGCTGTTTACTATAAGATCTAGATTATTTTTTGACATCTCAACATTGGTAAAGAAGAATAAGGAAATCTGGTAATTTACGGGGCTTACGACCGTCATAGGCTGGGTAAAGTGGTCACTTTACACACGTGTAACATTTACCAATTCTACCCATGATGGATAACCACACTTATCAAATTCTTGGAACTTCTATATATATGGTTCAATTTCGAAATAAAGTACTTAAATCATTAGAATTTCACTAGAGTTTTCCAATGTCAAAATAAAATTTTGACATTGGGAAAATGTTTCGTATAAAAATATTACGAAAAAATTATACTGACAAGCACTCCATAGCGGTTTCACTGCGAGACGTCTTCCCAGAGCGAATACATTTTCTTCGGAAAATTAGCATAAGTATATGAATGTATCAAGCATGGCGTCGTAAAACTTGATATAAAATTCATAGATGTAGACTCTAATGCAGGCCTGGCCAACCCGACTCACACCCCTGGCCACATCGATGGCTTAAAATTTTACTAAGGGCCGCATACAGACAGTTATTATAATAATAAAACATGATTTGTTTTATTTACGGCATTACTGTCTTTTACAAAAAATACATGGAAAATAGAAATTAATATAGATTATAAAGGAAATAATAATAAATGATCATCATCATCATCAGCCTATGTCCGTCCACTGTTGAACGTAGGCCTCCCGCATGAGTCTCCATCCTCTTCGATCCTCCGCCTTCCGCATCCAGGTCACTCCCGCTATTCTTCTAATATCGTCAGTCCATCTTGTAGGGGGTCGGCCGATGCTTCGTTTGCCAGTTCTTGGGCGCCATTCCAATACTTTTCTTCCCCATCGAGCGTCGTCTCTTCGACAGATATGTCCTGCCCATTGCCACTTGAGTGTGCCTGTTCGTTGGGTAGCATCCACTACTTGAGTTCTTCTGCGTATTTCCTCGTTTCGGATTCTATCTTTTAGCGACACTCCGAGAAAGGATCTCTCCATAGCTCTCTCATAAATGATATATAATAAAAATAATGAAAAAATTATTACAAGTTATAAAAAAATACAAAACATTGTGAAAAAAAATTAGATTGGTACATTTTAGGGAAGCTTATAATCACCATTAAATTTATAGAATTTATATTCAAAAGATCCAAAAAGGGTTGCTTACATTTTGACTTAAATACATTAATTGGTGTATTTATGTCAAATTTTGACTTGAATACATTGATTGTGTGATGCATCAATTAATATTAAGGGCCGCACTCAGACAGTAATAAGTATTTCAAAAATATATTTATTTCTTTATTTAATAGATTTATATTATCCACTGACACTTCGTGATGGAATTGCATTTTCAGTATATTATTAGATTAAAACCAATATTTTTAGCTTTTCCACTTTATTTTTATTTGACCAGCGACCAGTCTGATGATGTCTGTAACGACGAAACCCGGTCGCTGGTCAAATAAAAATAAAGTGGAAAAGCAAAAATTATTTACGGCATTACTGCCTTTCACAAAAAATCACATATAAATTAGAAATTAAGATAGATCACTTAGAAAATAATGATAAATGATATATAAGAAAAAAAAAGGATAAAATAAGTACAAGTTATAAAAAAATAAAAAAACTTGAGGGAAAAATTAATTAAAAGATTGGTACAAATTAGGGAAGCTAATAATAAACATTAAATTTAAAGCAAAAGATCAAAAAAATGTTGTTTAAATTTTAACTTAAATACATTAAATTATGCAGAGGTAATCAGAAACCACAATCAGGATAATTGTGAAAAAGAAACATTGGTAAATTGGTAGAACCCTTATTTCCACCTCAATGGTGCATAGGGCACTGTGTCATATAAACGCAGTGTTATCTTGATCGTTTACACATGAAGGAAAGGTGATCAGCCCTCCGCTTCAGGTACCAGTCCATGGTAATATTGAATAAATATTACAGTGAAAAAATCACTTATATTTTATTTTACCCCCCTTGGGAATCGAACCCGGGACCTCCAGAACGGTAGCCGAGCGTGCTGACCATTACACTACGGAGGCGGACAAATAGTAGTATAAATAATAAAATAAAAATAATAAAAAACTAGAGTTAAATAACTGTGAACAGACTGTAATTACAGAAACTTGGTTTTCATAACTGAAATATGATTTAAATACATACATTTTGAAGGACCTGATAATTTTAACAAAAATATTCGTCATTCATGACCGTGGGCCGTACGTAAGGGCGCCGCGGGCCGCAGGTTGGCCACCCTTGCTCTAATGCAAAGCCATCATAGACGTACGAGGAGAATTTTTTCGACGAAATATTATACACCGCGTATTATTCCTTTAATATTTTCTTCGATAGAGTTGAATTCGCTCAAAGCAACTGACGAGGTATTTTACTAGCGTAATTTTACTATATGATTTTTCCACTCTAATATTTATTCAATATATCCCTGGACTTGTAACTGAGGAGGAGGGCTGATCACCTTTCCATCATGTGTTCACGATTACAATAATACTGCGCTTATATGATACAATGCCATATGCACCATTGGGGTGCGAATAAGGGTTCGAAGAATTTCAAAACCACTCAAGCAACACCAAACCGATTTTCAACAAAGAAATTCATGATAATACAAATAAAACACGAGGATATGATTAAATACATGTGGAACCGATAAACACAAATTTGTTTGTAGTAAAGTCCTTAGAATATATTGCCTATACCCAAATTAACCAGCTGCCTGACATAAATGTAAAAACTATGCTTCTCAACATTGTATGTATGTCCCTACTAGTATCAACATCACACACACATACACATACTTTCATTAATTTGCTAAATCTACACTAAATATTTTGTACTAATCTTTATGAGTCTGTGGTTAACTATAATTGGCTTGTTTAATGTAAATCTTTTAATTGTTTTGTTTTACATATGTTGCTGCTGTTAAGCCAAATAATAAAAAATAAAAATTAAATAAAATAGAACCCAGTCAGGGATTCGAAAATGATGAACTGAAAAAATACTTTTGAAAAGATATTTGTGTTATTGATAAGCTATATTTTCTAATTTTTCTTTTAAACGTGGTTCTTATCTTTTATTTTTTTACATGCCTATTCATTGTACCTTTTACTGCTTTATATTTAACTATTTTGTCCTGTGTATTTTTATTTATTTTCAGTCTTGTTAACCTTAATCCCATGTCTCAAAATGAGTTATGGAAATTACTCATCGGGAATATTATAAAAGTAACTTATGTATGTAAAAAAATATCAATTGCAATATTTTGAGTGTGCCCAAATCTTTGTTCTCATAGTTAACATGTAAAAAAAGGATTACAGTATGTTAATAATCAATTTTAAAATGCGATAAATTTCTCAGGCATACATCTTTCTTATTCGCCACAAAGCCTAAGGATACAAAGTGTTTGATGTGTCCTTAAAAACGCTTTATTATCCCGTGTGTCTATCGTAATATTCTTTGTCCCCAAAAAGGAACGTTACATGGGAGACTTAGCAATGTGTCAGAGGTATTAAATATGTATGTAAATGTAAGTCCTTTTGGGGTTCGGACGGCATTTGTGCGTGTGGTCCTTTTTAGGACCACTGTGGACGGAAATATTTCACTGGAATTACGTAGTAAAACAATGTTTTTTCGATAGTTCTAACCACAGTTGACAATATAAACCTTGGCTCTGGTTTTTTTATCGGCGTTGACAAGAATTTGGTATTCGTTAAGATTTTTCTATAGTACACAATTAATAATTAAAATACGTACCTACGTGTTTTATTTATACAGTTTTGATTTCAATATATGCGATAATATAGACTGGTTTAAGTGTTTCACCTAATATATTATTTATTGATTCAGCATTAACTTTGTGGATTGACATGGTTATTTTATTAAAATTAAACACTTGAATATACCACTTTAATGAGTTTTATTTATATATACGAGTTTCGAAAACGACAGATGTTTTCATCTTCTGATACAAATTAAAACTAACCAGTTTAATTTAGTTAAGTTCAGTTTAGTTAGTTTTAATTTGTTTATATTTTGCCTAAAGATGGAAGCATAGCTTCCAAAACTAGTAGTTGTTATAAAAGTCACTCAAGTGGTAACGAAACAAGTGTTTTTCATTTACAATTTCACTATGTATAAATTAAATTTAAATTTATTATTTGTATGAATTATGTTTAAATTATATGAACGTATAAAATATGTGAATGTGGCCAGGTAAGGAGTCGAAACAATCGGCGGGTATGTATGAAGAGATGCATGAACGTGGAAGAGGCGAAGAATGTTTGCAAGGACAGAGTGGTGTGGCGTTCTATTCTTTCTGCCTACCCCTGCGGGGAAGCGGCGTGATGGTTAGTTATTTAGTAAGTTTAAATTTTGTATAAAAATAACAAGTTTTATGTATCTTTAGTCATAAGACATGGTTTACGTAAAAATCCACTTTAGGTTTATGAAGTTCCTCCAGTATTTGCAATTTTGTTCTTCAGAGGTCCCTTGTGCCTCCGAAAGTCCAATAAAGACGTGAACTCTAGTCAACACGTGAATGAATACTTACAGCCTTATAAGGCTCGCAGCTAAAGCCTTAGTACAATGCATGGGGAGCTTTAGCTGAGTGATCTAGGGTGTTCTCAACGTCACATGGAGCTTAATAACGAACCTCAATTATTTTAGATATATTTTTTCAATTATTTGAATGCCTTTTTTGATATTTCGTGGCGATTTTGTAAGCTTTATAAAATAATTAATACAAAAACCTTCTTTTTAAAAAAATTTATATTTGGTAATATTATTCCAATTCTTGACGACTCGAAATTTATAGAAACCAGTTGGAATAATAGTACCAAAAAATCATAGTGCTAAGAAAAAAAGTTTTTGTTTTATCTTTTTTAAATTATTATTATTTGAAACGACTCTTTTTATGTAGACTTGTATATTTTAATATTGTTTTATGTTATATTACTATTCATAACTTTCTTTCTTTGTATTTTATATAAAATCTTTTCACTTTTACACTACGTTTCTGGATTTCAAGTAAAGGTAAATAAATAAAAACGTAAAATATTGGACAGTACGAAAAAAATAAACAATTTCAATAAATAAAAATATTAATTGTTAAAAATAATTCATTGATAAAAAATTGACCAAAAAACCTTGTACCATATACTATTACTTTTTTTATCTTAACATTACAATAAAGTGTGTAAATCTCTAAAATACAAATGGTTTATACAAAACATACATTTTTGGTTTGTGTTTATGCTCGTATATTTATAAATACATTTTTATCTTTAATCTTCTTACGTAGAAAAAAAATCCTCTAACCACTCTCATTAATTCCTCTGCCTTCCTTCTCCTTTCTGCGAAATCTATTTTTCATAACATACCCTTACCCTTTTACTCCCTTCCTCACACACACACACACACAGGCACTCCCGCTCTTTTTTATTTTATTTTTTATCTCTTAATGTTTTAATAGTTATTAACACAAATGTGGAATTGTTTAATTGACTTAATTTTTTTTAATGTAACTACTTTTGTAAATGTAATGTTTATTATTGTAAATGTAACTATTTTTATTATATACTTTTTAAAATGTAAAGCTGTACAATTTCCGAACAAATAAAGAAAAACTCGACTGTTATTTAAATAATTCATACATGACATATTTTGGTAGAACTGCATTTCAAATGAGAATCAAACAACTTTTATGGCTACTCCCAATTTTTTATATACAGCCTGATAATGTTGGAAAACCCGATGTCTTTCAAGTTAAAAGGATGATCCCATACCATTTTTGTATTTTTAAATTACTTTTTTTTTCAGATTGTTGACCACTACTAAGTGGTCGAATTTCAACCCTAAAATGAGTAGCGAGTATGTGGCAGAACAGACGAATGGGGTGAAATATAGAAGGGTAGGTTGAGTGTAAAGAAAGGGAAAAACCGAGATTTTAATTTGAACAATGAGTTCGTATATTTTTCTGGTCCACCTCCATAGTATAATGGTCAACACGCTCTGCTACCATTCTTGAGGTTCTGGGTTCGATTCCCAGAGGGGTCAAATAAATATAAGTGATTTTTTCATTCTAATATTTATTCTATGTTACTTTGGACTGGTAGGTACCTGTAGCGAGGGGCGATCACCTTTCCTTCATATGTTAACGATCAAGATAACACTGCGTTTATATGAAGCAGTGCCCTATGCACCATTGGAGTGCGGATAAGGGTTTTATTATTATTATTAATATTTATTCTATGTTACCCTGGACTGGTACATGTAGCGGAGGACCGATCACCTTTCCTTCATATGTTAACGATCAAGATAACACTGCGTTTATGTGATGCAGTGCCTTATGCACCATTGGGTATTTTTATGAAGTTCTCATTATCTTTAGTAAAATTGTCACAAAAAAATATTTACTACAGAGGGCGCCTAGTTGCCTTATTGCGAAGATCCGGCTCTGAGAATTCGGGTTTTGAACCGGTTGATGTATATTAATTATATAATATTCTCAGGTCTCCAAGGGTTGAATTGAACAAGAGAAACAATTGCCTTCTTATATTTATTACTGTTTAAATAAATCAGAACAGGGTGTGTGGGCTCTCCACAATAGCATGTAAAGTAATATATAAATATATATACAAAAACCCTTACCTCACCCCAATGGTGCATAGGGCACTGCTCAAATAAACGCAGTGTTATCTCGATCGATTACACATGAAGGAAAGGTAATCAGCCCTCCACTTCAGGTACCAGTCCAGTGAAATATTGAATAAATATAAAGTGAAAAAAACAGTTTTATTTATTAAACCCCCCTGGGAATCGAACCCGGGACCTCCAGAACGGTAGCCGAGCATGCTGACAATTACACTACGGAGGCAGACAAAGTATGTTAAGTAAACCCAATCAAAATTCTTGTTTTTCTATCTCCCTACGCAGTCCCGCTGGCGCATTATTTTCACCATAGAAAAAGCGGTTTTTAAATGCCTCGAACAACTTTTACATCATAAATATTGAAGATTTATTATAGAACCTTGACCGAGCTAACAAAGTTCCGCAAAGCATGTGAAGGAGGAAATTTCTGATAACGCACGAAATGTTTTTTTCAAACTTTTATGTGTTTTCGTCCGGAAAGATGTTAAAAAATTCTCCTTTGATCAAAGTTTTATTACAACACGAAAAGTTACAAGATATTATTTGTAAATGGTTTTTCAATGGAGAAAATTTTTTTGATTTATTTTTTCTGTGTTTTCGAACAAAGCAAAATATGAACAATTAAATATGGTGAAATTAAAAAATAATAAAACAACGAAATTCCTTTCTCTGATTCTAAACTTGATTTATTATTAATTTTCAAACTTTCAACCTTATTAGAGTTTTCATACGTTTTCCACGTATAAGTTTTGGGTGAAGAATTTTTTATTAATTTATTGTGTTGTTTTGTGAGTAAACAAAGAAAACTTAATAATTTAATAAAATGAAATCAAAATTCCAATATTTTATGTTACCTTCTTTAAAACTGTAATAGATTTTTTGTTCACTTTTAATTTCATTTATTATATGTTTTTTCAACACTTAAAAATAGTGAAAAAATCATATTTTATTTCATTGCATGCATAAACCATAGATTAATCTGTCAACTGCAAAAAAAATTATTCGATTATCTACATATCGTCATAAATCAAAAAACTTAATTTTTCAGGAGAACGTTTTTAAAGTTTAAAAATATAACGCAATGAATTAAAAATAAATATCAAGCCACTAATTGAAGTTTTTACTGTGCAACAGATCTTTTTAGTTAAAACCTGAAGGTTTTCTTCTCCATTTGAAAAATCATTATTATGTTTTTTTTTTTAATTAAACAATACCTTTTCTTCAAAATGCAAAAAAAAACATTTTCTGTCCTGCAGCGGGTAAATATTAAGTTAAAAATATGCCTCTTTTGCTGGGATATGGTACATTTTCTGGGCATTCCGAAAACATGCACAGCTGAAAATTGACGATTTTATATTTATGACGTTCTTGAAAGGAGTGAGCGATATGTATATCAATATCATTCAAATTCAATGTCAAATATCATTCAATTATTGACATATGAAAAAAATTCTATGTTGATATAGCATTCATTTTGTAGTTATATCCATCCACTTAAACTAAATTTTTACTTGATAAATACAACTACTTATAAAAATCTATTGTAACAAAAGTTTATAAAAGCATTTATCCTCAACACGCCTTTGTTATTTTATCGATAATAATAATTTAAATTATAATTATTCTTTTAAATATAAATATCTCATTAATTATTTACCACAAGGAAATAATAAAATGATATTATTTTTAAGAGTTTTATTTTTTCTTTGATCGTCTCTCAGCCCGATAAAAACATCAAAGAATTCAGAAATACAGCTACACAATAAAATTAGATAAAACAAAACGGGTTATTTACGTCGCTGTTCTATTTCTCTTTCAATATCCAATTAAAAGTTGCGTTAACGCAATTACTAAAAGCGTTTCTGCGAATTAGTAATGGCAACATTGAAAGTAACTTTTTTCCTTCGAGGCGTATTATTTTAACGAAAGAAAACAAAAACAAAGCGATTTCACAGTATATTTTATTTTTTTATTGCTTAATATTATATTTATTAGTTTGTTCATTAATTTGTTGCTTTTTATTTAATTTATCATTTGATTATTATGATTACTTTTTGTCGTATTTATTAGGTTTTTTCATTAATTGGATGTTATTTTTTATTTTTTTATATATAAGTTCCCTTGAATTATATATATATTTAGATTAAATAGTAAGATATAGCAGGTAAAGATTTTTTTTTCGAAATATAATGTAATGTTTACTATTGTTAATGTAACTATTTTTAATATATACTTTTTTTAATGTAAAGCTGTACAATCCCTGAACAAATAAAATAAAATAAAAATATATATTTTACCCTCGAGAATTAAATCAAGTACCTATTCGTGTAATAATATTGTGCCGTACCCGAAATATAGGTATTTTACCAAAATCGCTCATGTTTATTTTTACCTCACACACGATATCCAAACACGCTACCCACTGCACTACGCAGACGGACACCACGTTACCTGTCCAATTTTATTTTCCTATTATCTTTTTTTGCAAATAGTTGCCGTAAAACTACATTTTCCTGTCTCGGCTACCAGGTAAACATGGGAACAAGGAGGTTGGAAAAACTTATATTTCCTTTTGTTAACCTTACAGCAAAGTTTGTACCAGATATGTCAGAACTTTATGATCACACACATATTGTTTCGCGTTTCCGAACGAAGTTTTCGCTTTCGTTGAAACTCTATTACCGAACAATGCGATGTGTTATATTCAATTATATATATTTGGTTTAATTATGAAACCAAGTTTTTGGAACTCGGATTAGATATTAGATTAGCAAGGCTGAGAGAAAAAAAAATATATAAATGATTTTTTACACACTCTCACTATCATTCATCGTTTACTTTGTGATATACCACTTAAAATAAATGGTATTACACAAAGTAAACGATTTTTGATATGGATGAATCATAATTTTCTAACACTCTCCTTATCATTCATCGTTTGTTTTGTGTTTTACCACTTAAAATAAATGGTATAACACAAAGTGAACGATGAATGATAAGGAGATCGTTATATTACCATACCACAAAGTAAAAAATACTTTTGATATATAAAATCTTTTTTTAATTATTACCTCCATTCTTACTCAATGGTGCATACGGCACTACATCGAATTGATGAAATGTTTAATTAATTGTACTTATAACAAATTTTAATATTTAATTCATCGTGTTATTCAACAACATTTTTAATGTGTCCAAAAACTTGTTCACAAAACTGGATTTCATCAAATTATAGGAGTATTTTACATATTATTTTTTTGACATCTCATCAAAGATGAAGAGGAATATGGAAGGCTGGAGATTTACGGGGCTGACGACCGTCATAGGCTGGTTTAAGTGATCACTTTACACACGTGTAACATTCACCAATTCTACCCATTATTGACAACCACACTACTCAAATACTTGGAAGTTCTATAAATATATAAACCAATTTCGAAACTTTGTTCTTAGAAGATAGAATCACTAGAACTTCACTAGAGACATCTATTGGTGAGATGAAAAGAAGCTTTTTATTGAGAAAAAACTCTTTTATTAGTATTTGAGGTCCAAATCCTGGATTATAATCACACACATAAACGCCAGAAAATATAATTTTCATTTTTATCATTTTTGCGTATAATTAGCTTCAAATTAGCTTACAATGTTAATGCTTAATAAATAAATAAAATAAATCTTAGATATTTTTTGGTGCACAGAGACTGTTCAATTGTTTTAATACTAATTCAGTACCAATTACATTGCCTTAATAAAAAAAGAATAAAGTAAATAATTAATTAAATCGCAAAAAATAAGTGCTTTTTAAGGAAAATAAAAAGCTTTGATCCGAACGAACCCTTGATATAGGGTGGAAAATGAAGAGTAAACGCGAAGGTGAATAAAATTTAACCCACTTAATTTGCCATACAAATCGGACCCAAAATGGTAATTTACAAATAATTATTTGCATAAAAATAAAGTTACTCTTATAATACATCCAAACGAAAATAAATAAAAAAAATATATAATTTTACTAACTAACTAATTACCACGCCGCTTCCCAATAGGGGTAGGCAAAGAGGAAAGGACATACCGTAGTCGTACAGGAGAAAGTGACTAACTACCAAAAAGTAAAATGTTCAGGAGGGTCAGTTAAGTCACTTTTGCTTGGCAAGAAAATAAACACCAATGCAGTTTGTCATATTTACCAAGTCAATATACTATACTTCTTAGTTTAAAATCTTTTAGGATGTTTTTAGGGCAATATTAAGCTAGTAAGATATCAAATAGTCAATGATCACGTTTTAGTAAATAAATGCACTTGGTCACTTTCTCCTGTATGACTACGATACAAAGATTCGGCAATATTTTTTTTAATTATAATACACGGCCTATTTTCCTGATCCCTAAGCGATGACACATCGCTCACTCCTTTCAACAACGTCATATATCAAAAAAACTTGATTTTTCAGGAGATCGTTTTTAGAGTATAATAAAATGAAAAATATCAAGCCAGTTATTGAAATTTTTACTGTGCAAAAAATCTTTTAAGGTAAAACCTGAGGGATTATTTTCCATTTGAAAAATATTTAGATTATTTAAAACAATTATTAAACAATACCTAACTAACTAACTATCACGCCGCTTCCCCGCAGGGGTAGGCAGAGAGAATCGAACACCATACCACTCTGTCTTTGCAAACATTCTTCGCCTCTTCTACATATATGCATCTCCTTATACATACCCGATGATTATTATTAGTATGAGTGAGGAAAAAATGGTTAAACAAATTTATGAGGTGAATGTAGTTAAACACTACCTTTTCTTCAAAATGCAAAAACAACACAACTGTCCTGTAGCGGGTAAATATTAAGTTAAAAATATGCTGCTTTTGCTGGGATATAGTACAGTTTCTGGGCATTCCGAAAACATGCACAATTGAAAATTGTCGTTTTTCGTTACATGACCATAATTTGAAGTAATTCATGAGTGAAAATTCTAGGCAAAATACTCGCTATCTATGGTATATTTGAGGAAGTCTTCACCAAAAAGTTACACTTCCAATATTGCACAAAAAATCCTTGAAATGCAAATCTCTTCCGTTTACTGCATTATATCGAAATCTTAATTAAAGTTACGACTTAACGTGACCAATCCTGTGTTACACCAATATCTTCTTCTTCTTCTTCTTTTAGGACTAGGTCCTGTCATTCTCGGTTCGATCCTGGGAGGTGGAAGACCAGCTATCCTTCCATCGTTTAGGTGGTCTTCCTGGGGGTCTGATCCCGCCTATGCTGCTGTCCGCTGCCACCCTCACCACTCGATCCGAACTCGCTCTTCTCACATGATTTCTCCAGAAACGTCTTCTTTCTCTTCCCCATCGCACAACATCTTCAACATCGCAGATTTTTCTTATATCTGAGTTTCTTACACCAATATGAAATCATTAAATCACACGAAAATGTAACAATTTTACAAGCTAGAATTCCTGATTTCTTTAAATCATTTATAATGGAAATGTAACGTTTTGGTGAGGACCTCCACATATCGCTCACTCCTTTCAAGAACGTCATAAATCAAAAATCGTCAATTTTCAGTTGTGCATGTTATAGGAATGCTTAGAAAATGTACTTTTTCCCAGCAAAAGCGGCATATTTTTAACCTTATATTTACCCGCTACAGGGTAGAAAGTGTTGTTTTTGCATTTCGAAGAAAAGGTATTGTTTAATTATTTTTTTTAAATATTCTAAATATTTTTCAAATGGAAAAAAAACCTTCAGGTTTTACCTAAAAAGATCTGTTGCATAGTAAAAAGTTCAATAAGTTGCTTCATATTTATTTATAATACATTGTATTATATTTTTAAACTTTAAAAACGTTCTCCTGAAAAATCAAGTTTTTTGATTTATGACGTTCTTGAAAGGAGTGGGCGATATATACATCACCCCAAGTAATGTGTTTATAGATTTTCGATAAGCATGCTCCCCTTTTTAAGCATGTAGTTCAAAAACACATGGTTTTTCTCTCCCCCTATACTTCTATTAGATCCACATATTTCTTTTCTCTTTACATCCTATTTAATTCTCTATTTTTTTTTTTTTTACGGAATCCCAGAATCTTTCCTCAAAGCCTAATGACTCTCTCTCGTGGCTGCCAGTACAAATGTATGTAAATATATGCCAGTTTACTTGTGAAACTTTTTCTTCGCGTTCGCAAAATGGTGGATCATCTCTCTTAAGACCCTCGAGAATTGAACCAGCAAAAAGCTTTTTGAAACAACTGGTAAAACATGAAAATACCTCGTGGATTGGGTTAGGGTGGCTTGTAACATGGACTGTTATTTCAATACGACTCTTCCAAATCACCCATCTCCATTTTAACAATTGATTAATTAACACAACAAATATATGCTTGCATAATTTTATTTTATTTCATTTCACACGAATAGTTTCGAAAACTACAGATGTTTTCTTCGACAGTTGATCACAAAAATTTATATTAATTTTTGACATCTCATCAAAGATTAAGAAGAATATGGAAGTCTGGGCATTTACGGGGCTGACGACCGTCATAGGTTGGTTTTAGTGATCACTTTACACACGTGTAACATTCACCAATCCTACTCATTATTGACTACCACACTATTGACTACTACACTACTTAAATTTAAAATTGGTTCATATATATAGAACTTCCAAGAATTGCCTAATTTTTCGGCGTTTCTCATGTGTGTGATTATAATCTAGGATTCGGACCTCACATACCAATTAAAGAGTTTTTGCTGAATAAAAAGCTTCTTTACATCTCACCAATAGATGTCTCTAGTGAAGTTCTAATGATTCAAGAACAACGTTTCGAAATTGGTGCATACTCGTATATATAGAGCTTCCAAGAATTTGAGTAGTGTAGTTGTCAATAATAGGTAGAGCTGATAAACGTTACACGTGAGCAAAGTGATCACTCTAACCACCCTATGACGGTCGTCAGCCCCGTAAATGCCCAGACTTCCGAGTTCTTCATCTTTGATGAGATGTTAAAAATAATAAAGAACTAAGATACGAGTGTTTAATTTTTAAATCTAGAGTATTTGAGATTGGCATAGCAATTTAAAAACGCATTGGTATGCCGTGAATAAATATAAACATGCATTTCGAAATACCGAGATCGACCATAAACATTAAATGCCTAGATTTCTACTATAAAGGGTGCATTGAATGACGTAAAAGCGTGGTAAAATAAAAATCTCAGCTATTCAATTCGCGAATTCCGCAAGCTTTATTGCATCGGGCCATTCCCCGGACTTATTATACGTCTCAGGGTAGTAAATTTTTTACATCCCATAGAATTCCAGATTCCCCCATAACGGAAGATATAAAAATATTGGTATGTTTTATATTGTTTTGCACTATACATATATTTTGGGCGTCACTCGAATGTGTTTTAATCGGGGTCGTACGATAAAAATCACTCACTTTTCAATTTAGAACTTTAATATATTATTAGATTAAAACCAATATTTTTAGCTTTTCCACTTTTTTTATTTGACCAGCGATTGGGTTTTGTCGTTACCGACATCATCAGACTGGTATAAAGACATCATCAGACATAAAATAAAAAAAGTAGAAAAGCTAAAAATATTGGTTTTAATCTATTAATATATTAAAAATGCAATTCCATCACGAAGTGTCAGTGGATAATATAAATCTATTATTTAGAACTTGTTTCCATGGCTTTGAAAATTATAAGAAACACCTTTTATCTCACAATATTTTGAGTGTGACTAAATCTTTCTTTATAAATCTAGGTTTGTCTACTTAGGATAGTAATGGCAACCTTTTTAAACCTGAGTGCCAAAAAAATTCATTAAAAAAAAATGTATATACAACATTTTGAGTGTGTCCAAATACTTGTGAACAAGTATTTGGACACACTCAAAATGTTGTAAATAAATTATCTGGTCAAATTATAAGCTTAAATAATAAAAATGAAAAAGGTATTTTCTGGCGTTTCTCATGTGTGTGATTATAATCCAGGATTCGGACCTCACATACTAATATAAGAGTTTCTGCTTAGTAAAAAGCTTCTTAACATCTCACCAATAGATGTCTCTAGTGAAGTTCTAGTGATTCAAGAACAAGGTTTCTAAATTGGTTCATATATATAGAACTTCCAAGAATTTGAGTTGTGTGGTTGTCAATAATGGGTAGAATTGATGAATGTTACACGTGTGTAAAGTGATCACTAAAACCAACCTATGACGGTCGTCAGCCCCGTAAATACCCAGACTTCCATATTCTTCTTCATCTTTGATGAGATGTCAAAAATAATATAAAAAAAATATGTCGTGTGCCACATGTCGTAGAAATAAAAATGCATCAAATGTTTGTGTAACTTTATATTTTTTATATAAACAAAGCATTAATACATCGATAAATATAATTATTGTGACAAAATAAAAGAAATAAATCAAAATTAGATGGGCAGAAGACAGATCTCCTGGCTCCAGAATATACGAGATTGGAAGATCAGGACATTTGAGGCACTCTATAGAGCTGCCCAAAATAAGCATAATTACCCTCAAGTGACAGTTGACGTCAGAGGGACCTGACATGAAGAAGAAGGACAAACTCAATTAAAGATCATTGTTTCTTGAATGTTTTTCGCAGATACTTTGTGGCACATTTTATAAACTTTATAAAATTAAACAACATTGTTTAAAAAAAACCCTTATCCGCACCCAATGGTGCATAGGGCACTGCGTCATATAAACGCAGTGTTATCTTGATCGTTTACACATGAAGGAAAGGTGATCAGCCTTCCGCTTCAGGTACCAGTCCAGGGTAATATTGAATAAATATTACAGTGAAAAAATTGTTTGACTTTGTTTTAACCACTTTTTATTATAAGTACACTTTGACCTACCGGTTTCAGCAAGAACCTTGTCATCATCAAGGAGTTATAATAAAAAAGTGATTAAAACAAAGTTGTTTAATTTTATAGAGATTAGTGTATTTATTGTTTCGGCATTTACTTTGCGGTAAGACATTTAGTTATTTAAGTTATTATTCAGACCTGACGATGGAAGCTTAGCTTCCATCGTCATTAATAATCTCTAGTGGTATAAAAACAAATGGCTCTCGGTAGGCATGCGGAGTACATGGCTAAGCCAACTGAATCGCCTTTTCTTGACGACAGCTGTGACCAAGATTTGCTGCGTCCTACGCTTTATCTCTTCATTCCTCACAAAGTCAAACCACCGCACTTCTAAAATTCTTCACAGTTGTCTTCTTACAAATCGGTAATCATGACGAATTGAGAGAATATAATTATAATTGAAAATGATGAACATTTCCGTGAAATCCACACTAATTTAAAAAAAAAAGAGCTATAAAAAATACGATTATAAGAAAATCGTGCTTAATTTTTCCTGTGCTTTTAATTTCAGCTTTTCGGTGTTTTCAGTTCACGTCAAAAACACGTCATAAATAATAATTGCTTCATTTATGGAAAAAAGCGAGATTAAATTAGTAAATTTATAATGCTCACAATGGTGGTTCTAAGATCTAAGGCGCCGTATCTAATGGATTTTGAAGTACATTTTTGTTTGATAAAACTAACATTCTTCGGCTCTTCCACGTTCATGCATCTCCTCATACATACCCGCCGATTGTTACGACTCCTAACCTGACCACTTTCAAGTATTTGGCATACCTGATCGTGACATGTTTTTCTCGGTCTTCCTCTGCTTCTTCTCCCGCCAACATTCGCCTCATAAATTTGTTTTACCGTTCTTTCCTCACTCATTCGTTCTACATGTCCAAACCATCTCAACACACCTTTCTTAATTTTATCGATAATGCTTATCTCAGCTTTGCATTCCTTCCTTATTTCACTATTCGTACATCTATCATACATCGTTTTGTCGCACATTCTTCTGAGAGATCGCATTTCGACTGCATTCAGTCTACTTTCATCCTTCTTTTGCCAACTCCATGTTTCACTTCCATACATCAGAGTTGGAACTAGGACTCCGTTGTGCACTGCCAGTTTAGCTTAAGCTGATAGGTTTTTATTTGCTATAACTGATTTTAGTGCACCATTCACTTTGTTTCCAGCATTCACTCTCCTTTCTATGTCTTTATCAATCTTTCCATCCCTAGAAAACATACTACCCAAATACACAAAATCATCTACCTGTTCCAAAATCTCTCCGTTTACCAATATTATTTAACAATATCGTTTAACAATATTTTTGTTAGATACTTTAAGTAAATGCTTATCTTCAATTATACATCAAATTATATCTAACCTATTATCATTCATCACTCATCTGCATTCAAATAAGAGTCCCTTTGAGACAAAATAAAGAGTTCACGCATTTGTCGAAGCCTGGGTATAATTAACATCAATTATAGAGGAAAAGCAGTTGAGATTGTATGGGCACATAGGACGTAGAGAACCTAAACACATTGTAAACTAGACAATCATGCCGTAGATATTCCTCGAAAGACATTTAGAGGAACCTGTCAGCGGAAGCTAAACTGGCAGCACACAACGGAGTCCTGGTTCCAACTCTAATGTATGGAACTGAAACACTGGAGTTAGCAAAAGAAGGATGATAGTAGTCTGAATGCAGTCGAAATTCGATCTCTCAGAAGAATGTGTGACAAGACGATGCATGATAGATGTTCGAATAGTGAAATAATGAAGGAATGTAAAGCTGAGATTAGCATTATCGAAAAAAGTATGAAAGGTGTGTTTAGATGGTTTGAACATGTAGAACGACTGAGTGAGGAAAAAACGGTAAAATAAATGTATGAGGCGAATGTAATCGGAAAAAGGAGCAGAGGAAGAACGAAAATAACATGACACGATCAGGTATGCTAAATACTTGAAAATCGTCAGGTTAGGAGTCGTAATAATCGGCGGGTGTGTATGAGGAGATGCGTAAACGTGGAAGAGGCGAAGAATGCTTGCAAAGACAGGGTGGTGTGGCGTTCTATTCTCTCTGCCCACCCATGCGGGGAAGTGGCATGATGGTTAGTTAGTTAGTTACATTTAGAGGAAGACCAACAAATTCATGGATGCTACAGAAAGATATCATATTTCGACTCCTAACCCGACCACTTTAAAATATTTTACATACCCGATCATGCCAAGTTTTCCTCGGTCTTCCTCTGCTCATTTTTCCAACTACATTCGCCTTATAAATTTGTTTTACCGTTCTTTTCTAACTCATTCTCAATATTTTATTTAATAAAGCAACAACAAAAATATACAGCTTTTGAATGTGCTTACTCATACTAAGTTACGAATGCTGGAAGACTTTTGGACCATCGTCTTATCGACGACCTTCATTATTTCCCGAAACTCGGGAGTTTCTTTTCATATACTAGCTCGGGTTTATTATTACCCTTCGAGTCCACGGCCTTTGAAGGAAATTCTAGACTCAATTCGACTGGTTATATGATTTGGAAAATTTGATTTTTTCAGCAGTAAAAGGAAATATATTTCCTTGTGGTATCGGTTTGCCAAATGAGTTTTAGAAAAACACTGATATTCGATTATGAAGGAAACTTTCCTACGGGGGGCGATTCTCGAGTACCACTAGTTATAAAAATAAATTAGATGGGAATCTTATTTTGAGAAATAAAAAGACTTTGTTTTTTTGATCCACTCACATTTTTATTAACAACTAACTAGTTTCGGCAACAACCTGTTGCCCTTTTCAGGGTTTAATTTAAACCTTCCAAGAACTTTTAAGAATTTGAGTAGTGTGGTTGTCAATAATGGGTAGAATTGGTGAATATTACACGTGTATTAAGTCATCACATAAACCAGCCTATGACGGTCGTCAGCCCCGTAAATGCCCAGATTTCAAAATTCTTTTTCATCTTTGATGAGATGTCAAAAAATAAAATGAAAATAACTCCTGTAATAGGAGATAATCTAGATTTTGCGACCAAGTATTTGGACACACTCAAAATGTTGTGAATTTTATTTTGGGTCATTTATGTTTACTTCGTCTTGTCGATACGCTGATTTCCAAGAGTAGGCCCCTCAGGATCAAATGGGACCTCGGCGGTTCGTGAAGGTTATTTATTACATCAAAATGTTTTCCGAAGGTTCGACTCCGTGATAAGTCGAGGGTCGGGACTCAGATTACAGAAATGCTGACGTTTCCGAATATCGACTCAATCCCATTGTTTCCCATCGAGCGACGCTTCCCAAACGGATTATTGAATATGTTTGTGTACCTATTATAGACCATTTGACGTTTTATTGTATTAGCAGACGTGGAATCTTATTTCGAAGGAGAAATATCGAAAAAAATGTGGAATTTATGAAAGTGAAGCATAGAACTGGCAAAAGACGGATAAAAGTAGACTGAGTGAATAAATGTGCGGCAAAACGTTGTATAATTGATGTCCCAATGCTAATATTAGGAAAAAATTCAAGACAATAAGCATTATCGATAAAAATTAAATTATATAATTTTTTTTCTGTATGTAAAGTTTAAATAAATCAATATTTGGATCAAGCTTGAAACACAGTGCTTGACTTCACTACACTTAGATACTAGAGATATGTATGGTGGGATGAGGGAAGCTTTTAATTAAGCTTGAAAATGTCCAGACTTCCATATTCTTCTTCATCGATGTGAAGATGTCAAAAAATAAGGCAAAAAATACCTCCGAATTGGAGATAATCCAGATTTCTGATCAAGTATTTGGACACTCAAATTTTGTACCAATAATATTTTAACTTTATAAAATTAAACAACATTGTTTTAACTATTTTTTTTTTATTATTTGGATAATTTATTTAACCTCTCGGTTTCAACAAGAACCTTGTCATAATCAGGGTTTATTTAATTCGAAAACATTAAAATACACATAATTAATTTCATTCCCTTACCAAAAACTTCCACACACTCAAATCACTCTAAAAAATCCTAAATGTTATTTTTTTATGCATTGAGTATTTTAATATTTTATTTATTGTTTCGGCATTAACTTTGTGGTAAGACATGTTACAATGATTAAAAAAAACACTTGTTTTTTACCACTTGAGTTTTATTATAGACTACATGTTTCAGAAGTTAAACTTCCATCATTCAGGTCTGTATAAGAACAGACTATAGTTATTATACAGATCTGAATGATGGAAGTTTAACTTCTGAAACATGTAGTCTATAATAAAACTCAAGTAGTAAAAAACAAGTGTTTTCTTTAATCATTGAGTTTTTTAATGTTATTAATGTTTTAGAATTAAATAAACCCTAATTACGACAAAGTTCTTGTCGAAACCAGTAGGTTAAAGTGTAGTAATAATAAAAAAGTGGTTAAAACAAAGTTGTTTAATTTTATAAGGTTTATAAAATGTGCCACAAAGTATCTGCGAAAAACGTTCAAGAAATAATATATTATTCTAACGACCCCATAAAACATTTCTTTAACAAAGTATATATTGGCATTTATTAATTATGATCATATATAAATTTAAGACAAATGAGAAGGCACTTAGCAATGCAAACTTTATTCGCTTGTAATTTAAGAATCTCGAGTAAAATACGACTTGAACGAAAGTTCCACAAATTACTTCTATTCCTTTGAAATTTCAAAGTTGTTTAAATTTATACAAAGTTTTATTTCAATTTCACGAATAAGCTGCCTGAAATTTAATTAGTCCTTAATTATGTTTATCGTACCGCTGTTGAAGCTGAAACGAGACTGAAAGAAAATTCCAAGTCTTGTCTTGTTAATCGAAAATGAACTCAGGCCCAAAATCTCAAAATTCATTATTTAAAACATCGAATTGATTGCGCGAAAAGCTCTGTCTGGCGCGAACTTAATTAAAATATTCGAATGTTACGTTTTTTCAAAGGTTTAATAGTTTTAATTTATTTAAAAAAAAATATTATAGCTGAATTTATTCACTAGAAGTTTCTACTTTTAACATATCGTAGTCGTACAGGAGAAAGTGACCAACTAACAAAACGTAGAATGTTCAGGAGGGTAATTTAAGTCAATTTTGCTTGGCAAGAAAATAAACATTAATCTAACTAACTCACTAACCATCACGCCGCTTCCCCGCAGGGGTAGACAGAGAGAATAGAACGCCACACCACTCTGTCTTTGCAAACATTCTTCGCCTCTTCCACGTTCATGCATCTCCTCATACATACCCGCCGATTGTTACGACTCCTAACCTAACCACTTTCAAATATTTGGCATACCTGATAGTGCCATGTTTTTCTCGGTCTTCTTCTGCTCTTTTTTCCAATTACATTCGCCTCATAAATTTGTTTTACCGTTTTTTCCTCATTCATTCGTTCTATGTACATGTCCAAACCATCTCAACACACCTTTCTTAATTTTATCGATAATGCTTATCTCAGCTTTGCATTCCTTCCTTATTTCACTATTCGCACATCTATCATACATCGTTTTGTCGCACATTCTTCTGAGAGATCGCATTTCGACAGCATTCAGTCGACTTTCATCCTTTTTTCTTGGAGTTGGCAAAAGAAGGATGAAAGTAAACATTAATGTATATTATACTTGGTTGCCAATCATTGGTAGAATAAGGATTGTTACACGTGTACAAGGTGATCATTTTAACAGCCTATGACAGATATTAAGCCCTGTAAATACCCAGACTTCCAGATTGTTTTTAATCTATGTTGTGATGTTAAATATGTAAAATAAGTCCTAAAGTAAAGAAATCTAGATTTTTGCAAGTATTTGAACACACTCAAAATTTAATAATGCAATTTTTTTATAAATACATATCGCTCACTCCTTTCAAGAACGTCATAAATCAAAAATCGTCAATTTTCAGTTTTGTTTGTTTTTGTAATTCCCAGAAAATGTACTGTATCCCAGCAAAAGTGGCATATTTTTACCTTAATATTTACCCGCTATTGGGCATAAAGTATTGTTTTTGCATTTTGAAGAAAATGTATTTTTTAATTATTTTTTTTTAATAAACTAAATATTTTTCAAATCGAGAAAAAACCTTCAGGTTTTACCAAAAAGATCTGTTGCACAGTAAAAAGTTTAATACGTGGTTAAATTTTTATTTTTTAAACATAGTATTTTACAATAATTAAAGAAAACACTTCGTTTTTTACCACTTGAGTTTTATTATAGACTACATGTTTCAGAAGCTAAACTTCCATCATTCAATAGAACAATTTTATATTTTATATTTTAGTTATTATACAGACCTGAATGATGGAAGTTTAGCTTCTGAAACATGTAGTCTATAATAAAACTCAAGTGGTAAAAAACGAAGTGTTTTCTTTAATTATTGTTACATGTCTTACCACAAAGTTAATGCCGAAACAATAAAAAAAAATATAGTATTTTACTTTTAAACTTTAAAAACGTTCTCCTGAAAAATCTGGTTTTTTGATTTATGACGTTCTTGAAAGGAGTGAGCGATATATATATATATGTATTTAAAGTGTAGATTTTTTTTTTATTTTACCGGTTTTTTTATTTTTTTATTTCAGGTAAAAAACATTGTAGTTTAATTCATTTTCAAGATCTTTCTATTTTTAATATATCTTACACTAATTACGCTGTGTCTCTCCGAAAGATTATGTACTAAGAGAGGGGTTAACCTATTCTCATTTTTATTACTACTTATACTTGTACTTGTATATGTACTCAATTAATGAAACAATAGTTTTTTTTTGTTTTTTAATTAACATGTCTAACAGATTTTGTGAACAAGTATTTGGACACACTCAAAATGTTGTAAATAAATTATCTGGTCAAATTATAAGCTTAATAATAAAAATGTAAATGGTGTTTTCTGGCGTTTCTCATGTGTGTGTTTATAATCCAGGATTCGGATTTCACATACTAATATAAGAGTTTCTGCTTAATAAAAAGCTTCCTTTCATCTCACCAATAGATGTCTCTAGTGAAGTTCTAGTGATTCAAGAACAAGGTTTCTAAATTGGTTCATATATATAGAACTTCCAAGAATTTGAGTAGTGTGGTTGTCAATAATGGGTAGAATTGGTGAATGTTACACGTGTGTAAAGTGATCACTTAAACCAGCCTATGACGGTCGTCAGCCCCGTAAATGCCCAGACTTCCATATTCTTCTTCATCTTTAATGAGATGTCAAAAAATTATGTCTAATAAGCATTGAATTTTTTTCAAGAGTTTAAATATCTTCTCTATTTTATGTCTTTAGGGAGGTAATTGAAATATTTGGTTCACAAATATTTGAAGTTTTGTTGGAAATGTTTGGTGCAACTAGTTTTTGCAAAATCATTTTGGAATGTGCAAAAGATGGACTTTTCTGATTAAAATATTTATTGGTAAAAGTGATAAAATATAAAAATTCAAAATAAGAATATAAAGTAGACTGAATGCAGTTAAAATGCAATGAAATCTCTCAGACGAATATACTATAAAACGATATTTTATAGATTTTCGAATGGGGTTATAAGGAATGAATGCAAGGCTGAGATAAGCAGTATCGATTAAATTGAGAAAGGTGTGCTCGGATGATTTGGACATGTGGATCGAACGAGTAAGGAAAGAGCTGTCAATCAAATTTATGAGGCAAATGCAGTTAGAAATAGAAGCAGGGAAGAACGAGGAAAATTGGCACGGTCAAGTATTTCAAATACTTTTCAGGTCAGAAGTCGGAATAACTGGCAGATATGTAGAGATATATGAGGAGATACATGAATGAAGAAGAGGTAAAAAATGTTTGCAAAGACATAATGTGTGTCATTTTATTCTCTCTGCCTACCCTAGTCAAAAAAATTACTAAAAAATGACATGAGATTATATTAACTTTAAACATATTGAGTAAACCCACTCACCAAATAGATTTATACATTTATTAAGCTTGAACTCTAAAAAAACTTAAACTTTCATATTTTTTAGTAAATGAAAAAACCCAGATTTGTGAACAAGCATTTGGATACGCCCTAAATGATATGAAGTTTTTCTGTTATTTGAAATCAGCTGTCAGTGAAAACTGCCGCCATTTTTCTGTATATTTTAATTAAGTGGTCTTATGCGCCAAATTGTACGCAGATAAATAACGGATACGTTTCTTGTGAACTAAAAAAATGAAAAAAAAATAATTTATGCAACTAACTAGCTGTTTTATTTTTAAAAACGACAAGGTTTGACATAATTTAGTGCTGAAAAAGGGTATTTTTAAATGAAAATATCTCGCATTCGTTAGCTTTATTTTCTCTTAAAATCGCAAACTTTCGCAAGCTTTAAGGATGAGTTTATTGTAATTAAAAAAGTCTTCTATTTTTAATTTTTAACGATTTGAATCCTCAGTTAGTTGAGCTATATAATATATCTTTAACGCAGCAGCGACACTCATCATAGGGGTGTCGAAATTCCCCTACATCTAGCAACATGTTATCTTTATTACTAGCTGAAGTGTCCAGAACGAATCCCATTAAAAATTTGCTGGACACAATCCTTACATCAAATGACCCCGAAATATCTTATCTATCTGACCTTTGTGTATTAGAGTGTATTTACTCTGGATAAACCTTAGTTAGGCCAGTTTTAGAATCAAGTACCTAGAGGAAAAGTCTCTGTACTCCAACGCTAATGAAGCACCGCAGTTTTGGGACTGATCCTTTGCAGTAACAGGTCCTGCTGCCTAGAACCGTATGCCTACAGATTTCAGGATAATCCAGAATCATAATTAGCTACGATCACAACTGAAGACTCATATTTTTTAAATCTCACATCCTCTCAATCAAATTAAAATTAGATATAAAATACAAACTCAAAGCTTTCTTCCTTTGAGCAATATGCCTTCACTCTTTTTTTAGGTGGAGTTGAGATTAAAAGTAATATTTTAATTTAACTTATTTTTTTTTACAAAAATGTTAAAAATATTAGTATGTAACCACTCATCGAGATTTTTATGCCTATCGGTTTCGAGACGTACCCGTCTCTTCGTCAGGACAATCACTTCCACAGCATGCAAACAATACCACCCTTCACCACCATATCACCATTTACACATTTAAAACTACAAAAATGTTTAACATGTGCGATTTTTTGTCGACCCGAACACCAACATGCACTAAATGTTTCAGCACAAACATGCGTTACGAGCCGAGATTAAACATGCAATAAACATACACATACACAGTTACCTGCCCACATATTTTTTTATTATGACTAGCAAGTACATTCGTAATCAAGTTGGCAAGCCTGCGCGGCGTGCTGTCATAGTCTGTGCGCGCGATGCGTACTAAAGTTTTCAGACAAGATTTTCAATACTACTTTTAATCATGAGTACTACTTTGTTACATATTTTAAAAATACAATAAAACATCTCATTTGAGTTGTAAAACGTCCAATTTTAAAACCTGTATCACATTTTGATAGTATTTTGATTTAAAAAAAGTATTAGTCTTTAACCTTTTGGAAGACAAAGAAAATCTTCATTATCTATTGAAATTAAACCGTAATTAGCTAAGTAGTACGAAAAAATGGAATAAAATCTTTAAGGGCGCTATCTCGGATATAACATTTAAAAGTTTTGTAGTAGGAATTTTCATACTAGCAATGAAAGTAATGGTTTTTATCGTAAAAATTAGCTTTTTGTGAAATTATATTGGTATTACCCCTTAAATGTACGATATTTTATCATTTCAAGTATTTTAAAGGGTTTTTAGTACGAAAAAAATATTTCATATAATTATAATTTTATATTTTAACGTTTATTAGATTTTTACATTTACTTTGGATGTCTCGACTGGGAGAAAGTGTTTATTGTTTCTTTTTTCCGAACGAAGATGAAAGTCTAGGCATTTCAGGGCTTTTGCAACATTTCAGGGCAACCTGCCATTTGGCTGCCTTAAATGATCACCTTGAACACTTGAGTAAATTTGTATAATTATAACTGTGTTATTCAAAATTTTTAATGTTGTTTTAAGATGTAAATATATAAGTATGAGCTTTTGTTAGATATTTATTTTTAAATTTTTCAAAATATATTGCATACATAAGTCATATATATATATATATATATATATATATATATATATATATATATATATATATATATATATATATATATATATATATATATATATATATATATATATATATATATATATATATATATATATATATATATATAGATATATATATATATATATATACATATATATATATATATATATATATATATATATATATATATATATATATATATATATATATATATATATATTTATATATATATATATATATATATATATATATATATATTTATATATAGACTCAAATAAAAACTCTATGGAGCATATAACTAAACATGGCTACACAAAACTAATACATGGCAAAATATAAAATCCATAAACAGGTATAATAAATGGGCATAAGAATTATATTTAAAATAAATAAATGAGAAAAACGTAAGGTAAGAACACTAAATAAATACGAACTAGCATACGAAATTAAACAATATCGATGTTCAATAATAGGTGGAATGATGAACTTTACAAAAACGTATAAAGTGATCACTCAAACCAACCAAATGCCATATCATAAGCTCTGGAATGCTTAAAAAATGATAATGCTTAAAATAAGTATTTCAGAAAAAAAATTACACCTATAACAACTGATATACAATTTTATTAATAATAATCAGAAGCTCCTTGATTGTAAAACAGTGCTCTTCGATATTATAGAATTTACCCTGCTAAAATGCAAATGCAGGATGTTCCATTTCTGGCGGCTTGTTAGATATTATAAGGAAATTTCCCTCACCGTGCTACGGCGGCTCGCCAAGGAATTAATTAATTAAAATTTATATGATATTTATAGAGCACCCTGTACAAAGTGACGGGGGGATGAATTAAATTTTAAAATTGGAATGCATAATCCTTTTGCCGTTAATTTAAAGTAGAATTAGGAGTAACTTACTTTAAGGGAGCTTTCGAATAAATTCCTTTATTCTATTAAACTCCTGTAATTCTATTAATGTATCTATGCGAAGCAGATATATATGCTCGCAAATGGATGTTAGAATTTAAAAAAAACTGATGTCTCAACAAAGATGAAGAAGAACATGGAAATCTGGGCATTTACGACCGTCGTATGTTGTTTTCAGTGATCACTTTACACACGTGTAACATTCACCAATTTAACCCATGATTGACAACCACACTGCTCAAATTTTT
This sequence comes from Brachycentrus maculatus, assembly GCF_059751285.1. Classification (NCBI taxonomy): domain Eukaryota; kingdom Metazoa; phylum Arthropoda; class Insecta; order Trichoptera; family Brachycentridae; genus Brachycentrus; species Brachycentrus maculatus. Next base: position 268,639 of record NW_028281247.1, read on the forward strand.
GGAACTTCTATAAATACATTTTTCAAATTCAAGATAATAAGATGTCTCCAATAAATTTTACTAGAGACATCTATGGTTAGATGAAATAAGCTTTTTGCTGAGCAGAAACTCTTTCATTTGTATGTGAGTTCCGAATCCTGGATTATAATCACATACATGAGAAACGGTAGAAAATACATTTTATTTTTGGCTTGTAATTTGACCAGTTAATTTATGTACGAATTTGGAGTTTGTCCAAATACTTATTCACAAATCTGGACTATCTCCGTTACACGTCTGTAAAGTCATCACTTTAGTCTGTAAAGTTATCACTTTAACCAGCCTAAGATGGTCGTAAGCCCCGTACATGCCCAGATTTCCATATTCTTCTTCATTTTTGCTAAGACGTCGAAAAAACATTTCAAGAATTGCGCTAAATGGACTTTCAATGGCATTTTATATGTAATAAATCATTGCTAAAATGGACCGAAAAATTCTGTTTTTTTTATTTAGTACACAATAGAAAAACGGAAAACTATGGGAAGCATTATTTTCTTGCGATAAAATTATTTTATTTTTTATATAAACTATTATTTGGAAGATAACTTGGTATCGGCTATAAAAAGTATCTTTAGAGAAACATTAATTTAACGACCGAAAAAAAATCTAATAAAATCCAGTTTTTATAGATAATATAACTGTTCTCAGTCACGCATTTCTGTGGCACACTCTAGTTAAATGGAAAAAAAGAAAAGAGATGGTTCGTATTTCTAAGAACACTTTATACACGTATAAAATTCACTAATTCTACCCATGATTGGTAACCACACTACTCAAATTCTTGAAACTCCTATATATAATTAAATTTTCAATCATCACTCCTTTAATTTCATTAATTGATTCGGCAGTCACTTTGTGGTAAAATCTATCAGATTTTAATTTAAGTTTTACTTGGTAAATACCACTATTTCTCAAAATATACTGTGATACGCGTTTCACTGAAGTGTGTGATGCGGAATGCACTGAAACACGTGTCATAGATTTTAAGAAATAGTGGTATTTACTAAGTAAAACTTAAATTAATAATCATTTCTACAATTGGAGATAATCCAGTTTTGTGAACAAGTATTTGGACACTCTCAAAACGTTATAGATAACTATGTATGTATATCGCTAACTCCTTTCAAGAACGTCATAAATCAAAAAACTAGATTTTTCAGGAGAATGTTTTTAAAGTTTAAAAATATAATACAATATATTAAAAATAAATATCAAGCCACTTATTTAACTTTTACTGTGCAACAGATCTTTTTAGGTAAAACCTGAAGGTTTCTTTCTCCATTTGAAAAATACTTAGTATATTTAAAAAAAATAAACTATACCTTTTATTCAAAATGCAAAAACAACACTTTCTGCCCTGTAGCTGGTAAATATTGAGTTAAAAATATGCCTCTTTTGCTGGGATATAGTACATTTTCTGGGCATTCCGAAAACATGCACAACTGAAAATCGTCGATTTTTGATTTATGACGTTCTTGAAAGTAGTGAGCGATATGTGCGGTGTATAAAGATGTGAATATGTTAATTTTATTGGAAATTTGTTTGCATTTTTTTATGTATTTCTTGAGCATTCTTAAAACAATTTTTTTTAATATGTATGTATTATGTGTGGCGTAGGAAGATGTGTATATATACATAAATTTTAATGGAAATATATTTTAAATTTTTTACATATTTCCTGAGCATTCTTTCAACAGTCTTATTTTTTAAATCGTTTAAAAAACATGCTTGAGATTTGTTGAAAATCGATTGAAGCATGGTTAAGGTATAAAAGGGTTGATGCTACATGTAATGATAGCACTATTTTCTATAAGATTATTTAAATAGCACCATTTTCGTAAAATACTGCTTCAAGGGCGATTTAATTAAACTGTCAGACGTAAATCTGTGATTCAATTAAGGAAAAAGTAATGGATATAAACTTGCAAATTAATGCGTTTTTTTTTCTAAGGTTATCTCACTATAACTTTTTCTTACATTACACACATACCACATACTTTTTATATTAAAAATGAGAAATTATAACTATTATCAACCTTTTGAGTGTGTCCAAATACTTGTAATTTGGACATAAATCAACTCGTCAAATTATAGGCTAAAAATTAAAATGAAAAATGCATTTTCCAGCGATTCTCGAGTATGTGAATATAATCCAGGATTCGGACCTCACATACAAACGAAAGAGATTCTGCTTAGTAAAAAACTTCTCTTATCTCATCATAGATGTCTCCAGTGAAATCCTAGTAAATTCAAACAATTTGCTCAAAAATTAATCAATTATTTAATTAAAAGTTCCAAGAATTTGAGAAGTGTGGTTGTCAATCATGGGTTACACGTGTGTAAAGTGATCACTTAAACCAGCCCATGACGGTCATAAGCCCCGTAAATCCCCAAACTTCCATATTTTTCTTCATCTGTGTTGAGTTGCATTCGTTGTTATGTTCAACAGATGGCGCTGCCATTGGCGTAATTTTTTTTGTTTTTTAAACACAAAATTCCAAAGTGATCAACTTTAACAGACTTAAGAGTTTGAACAAACGAACACTCGTTAATATTTACGACTTTCGACCACTCCGCAAAGTGGACAAATGGAGAGTCGTTTAAAACGGTTCTCAATATTTCTACCAACTAAGTACGTACTCTCTCACTAAAACAATATACAAAATGAGATGAAAACAATACACGAAAATTGTATATTAATAAATTGAAGAATTCCGGGAAGAAATAAGATAGTCTGTTCTAAAGACCCACTTGAATTTGTGAAATATTGTCCCTTATAATGTACAGGAAGCCAAGAAAGTATTTTATCAAAAACAAATAGCTTCACTTATTAATTAACTAACTAACTAATCCTCACGTCGCTTCCTGCGGGGGAAGGCAGAGAGCATATAACGCTACACCAATATGTCTTGTGCTGGTTTAAGTGATCACTTGAACTCCTTTTTTTTAGTTTTTTGCAATTTTTTGGTTTTTCAATCATCTGTAGATGACAACTGTATTTATCCATACAAGTTGTTTGTACACAACTCAAATTCTTAGAAAATTGTAATAAAATTGTGTATGTTTTGTGGTATTTTGGTATTCTTTTACTTTTTGTCCATCTCCGTAGCGCAGTGGTCAGTGCGTTTGGCTACCGTGCTGGAGGTACCGGGTTCGATTCCCAGGGTGGTCAAAATAAATATGGCCGATTTTCACTCTCATATTTATTTAATATCACCCTGGACTGGTACAAGAAGCGTAGGGCTGATCACCTTGCCTTCATGCAATTAACGATCAAGATAACACTGCGCCACTACGATGCAGTGCCCTATGCACCATTGCGTGCGGATAAGGATTAGAATGAATGTTTACTTTTAATCGTTTTGTTTAGGCTTAAGTTTTCTTGTGAAATTTACATACATAACTAATTTACTAATTAACCATTACACCACTTTTCCGCAGAGGTCGGCAGAGGGAATAAAACACCATACTCATCTGTCCTTATACTAAGTTAGGTTGGTGTTGCGTTCATTTATCTCTGCCTACCCCTGCGGTGAAGCAGCTGATGGTTATTAAGTTTTTTGAGGAGAGAACGCATGGATTAATAAATGAATGAACTGTGTGATGTGATGAAAAATAAGTGTGTAAAAGGTGTGTTGAGATGGTTTAGACATGTGGAACGAATGAGTGAGGAAAGAACGGTAAAACAAATTTACGATTTTGAAAAAGGAGCAAAGCAAGGGTATGCCAAATACTTGAAAGCGCTCAGGTTAAAAGTTGAAATAATCGGCGGGTATGTATGAGGAGATCCATGAACGTGGAAGAGGCGAGGAATATATAAAAAGGTAGAGTGGTGTGGCGTTCTATTCTCTCTGCCTACCCCTGCGGGAAACCGCCGTGATATTTTATTAGTTAGTTAATTAAATCATATTTTTTTTATTATGGTTAAAAATATTCAAGGATTCAAACCTATGACCTTTGGGTTTTATTCTGTCATAAATCTCTTTCAATAAGCATATCTCCAAAAATGAATTTTGCATATAAATTATATTTAATTTTGTATAAAAATTTTTTTTCATTGAAATCAAATAACAAGTTTCTTAACCTACTGTACTTTAAAGTTTACAAGAAATTTTCTTGGAAATTCTATAAAATCTCGCTAACAAAGCGGTGTTGGCTACAAACAAATGCTCCTCATTAAGGAATAATTTAGTAAACCTTAAAATATTAATTAAATTTAAAAATTTTCCTCATCATAATGAAAGCAACATTAATTTCGAAATATGAAGACATTAATTCATTTGAAAATTTATTTTTTAACAATTCTGACGGTTGGTCAATTCGTGGAAAACATTTTTATAAAACACAAAGAAAAGTGGTAAAATCAAGAGTCATAATAATTGGCGGGTATGTATGAATGTGGAAGAAGCAATAATAAATAATAATAAATCCCTTACCGCACCCCTATGGTGCATAGGGCACTGCTTCATATAAACGCAGTGTTATCTCGATGGATTACATATGAAAGAAAGGTTATCAGCCCTCCACTTCAGGTACCAGTCCAGTGTAATGTTGAATAAATATTAGAGTGAAAAAATCACTTATATTTATTAAACCCCCTGGGAATCGAACCCGGGACCTCCAGAACGGCAGGCGAGCATGCTGACCATTACACTACGGAGGCGGAAGAAGCAAAGATTGATTAAAAAACACAGATCGGTATTGCGTTCTTTTCCCTCTACCTAACCCTGCGTGATGGTTACTTAATTATTTTAAAACATTTTAATTTAAGTTTTATTTAGTAAATACCACTATTTCATAAAATCTACTGTGACACGTGTTTCAATGCATTCCGCATCATTTTCAAACACCGTATGTCACTAATTTCAAACATACATAGATGCCACCTTTGAAGTTTTCTCGAAAGTACGAATAATGTTTTCGTTTCAGCATATAAATATGCACATACAACTATTCGATATGCGATGTATGTGGTCGTCAATCGCGGGTATATTTATGATGAGTATTACACAATATCTTAAGGATCATTTCAACCAGCCAATGACAGGTAATATGCCCTATAAATGCTAGATTTCCACATTGCAGTCACAATAAAAACTTCATTAATTTTTAAATATCAATAGAAATCTTCCTACAATTATATTTGTACATATACCTATACATACGCCTTTTTGTATGTCAAATACTCGAAAGCGGCCGGGTCAGGAGTCGTAATGATCGTCGAGTATGTATGAGGAGATGCATGACGAGGGGAAGAATGTTTGCAAAGACAGAGTGGTTTGGCGTTCGATTCTCTCTGCCTACCCCTGCGGAGAAGCGGCGTGATGGTTAGTTAGTTAGTTAGTTGTTCTGTTTTCTTATATTTTAAAATAATATTCAAGCTGTACGATATCGATTCAGGGATGAGATTCCATACCGAAAATAGCATTTTTTAACATTTTTTTTTTCATATTATTTTTTGACAAGATGAAGAATATGGAAGTTTGGGCATTTACGGGGCTGACGACCCCGTAAATGCCCAAACTCATTTTTTCATTTAATTTTTTTATTTTGTCAAAAAATAATATGAAAATAACTCCTGTAATTGGACATAATCCAGATTGTGTGAACAAGTATTTGGACACACTCAAAATGTTGTAATTTTTTTTTAATTCTTTAATTATTTATGCATTAATAACGTTATATTGAAATTCTTCAACCGTTTTTATTTCCGATTAAATATAATATTCTGTTTATTTTTCAGAAACTTTATTAACTTTCTGACAAAACGGATCGATAAACGGTTTAAAATGCAAAAGTGATAAAAATACAAAACGAGATAAATTTCAAAACTATCTATTCTCCGTAGTTATATATTAAGCTTCCGTATGTAACCGATTCCCCGGTAGTCAAATGTTTTTCTTTTTTATGCAAGATTTTTCTTTCTGAAGGCTGACACTATAGAAATTGCTGTCATCGAATATCATTATAATAATGTAAGATAATAACTGTTGTGGACAGTAATTACACATGGCAGAGTCACGCACACAAACTAATAACAACATTTAGTACTTTCATATGTTCATATACTGACCTTTGATATTATTCTGATGAAGAATCGTACTTTAGTGTATGCTAGTACTGTAGTGCAGAGTCGAGAGACAAAAAGATGTATCACCAAAAAATTTATATTAAATTTCTTGCACAGAATATACGAACGTTAGTGCGCTTTGTGCTTTAACGTTTTATCTTTCAACCAACCAAAAACAGTGCTGTAATAGTGGTCAAGGTTTTTATCATATGCAGCTGTTTAATAAGAGTTGGCAGATAGTGCTTGTACCCATACAAAAAATATATTACTAGGAATTGGAGTATAATTTATTTAAAATAATCACAACGCAATACGATATCTTTGTCTCTTTTTACTTTATCATAATTTTCACAACCTCAATGTACCTAAATATCAAATTTCAATAAAAATACGTGACAGCTATAAAGAAGCAAGATGTCCCTCACGCGCAATGTTTAGTTTTGGGCAAGTTTTTTTCAATAGATGGTGCTGTAGAAATAGTTTGTTTATTTCACAGAAAATCTTCATGATCGCATTTTGTGATTTTCTTTTTATGATTTTAAAAAATAATTTATTTAAATTTTAATCAATTATTTTGAAAAGCGTTTCTATGCAATCAGCATCATAATCAAATGCCGTTTGTGTATTTTTTTCAATTAAATATAGTTCGAAGTCACGACATTTTTGCGTGTGTCGTAATCCTTGTTCACAAATCAGGGTTTCTGTGTTTAGGAGATATTTTTAAATTATAACATCTGTATAGATAAAGAAGAGTATGGAAGTCTGGGATCCTGCGAATACCCAGTCTTCCATATTCTTCTATGTTGAGATGTTAAAGAGTTTGTTTTGAGGGTATTAAACAATATATTCTAATTTTAAAAGACTCATTACAGTCATTTCCAATAGTTAAAATGTAAAAATACAAATTCAAATATTAACCCCTTATAAAATTAAAAAGATAAAGGGGTACCTTTTTCAACGTAGTGGGGTTTACTTATATGTAATGTTAAATAAAATTTAATTGATTGGGTTACATTTTGATGAATTAGATCAGTTAGGTAGATCTATGGTGAAACATTTATTTTAAGTATTTTTTGAGATACCTATTTTTTTTTTAAATACATTACAATTCTCTGAGAAAATCTAGATTCCAATCCAGTATTGGTTCACAAAAATTTTCTTGATACAATATATTGTTAATTAAGTAACTATTCCTTTTTTACACCCCTTTTAAATTTATTGTTTAATTAGTGCTTCATTAAGGGTAGCTTTATTAATAGTAAAAGGTTCTAATTTGATTAACCTTATCTTGAACACACCCTCCGGTTAATTTACGAGTGGTCACAATTTGCTTACGTATTAATATTAACCTGTTCCATAAATATTATTATTTTAATATAAATGTTGGTTATTTAGTGTTATTGTTATTTATCGTGTAAGGCAGTAATCGCTCCATGTTTTTTAATGATTTGTAGATTCATACACAATATATGGAAAAAACAGGACGAGAAACATATAAAATATCACCTAATCAATTATATACATACAAACAGGCGCCGTGCCGTAGTTGGGTAGACGCCCGAAACTAAGAAACCGACCTACGAAACTGGCGTTACAGGATTGATTCCCGCCAATTGCAAAATGAATTCAAGAAAGATTTCTTTTCAAATAGTCCGGGTGTTTGTGAAGTAAGTTTGTGTTTAAATTGATATATCTTATAGGCATTGAATTGAATATACTGTCTTTTTACACGATCTTTGACTCTTCCGCAATCATACATCTTCTCATGCATAAAACTGACTATTCTGACTCCTGGTCTGACCACTTTTAAGTATTTGAAATACTTGATCATGCCAAGTTTTTCTTGCCCTTTTTCTTCTTTTGTGGACCACATTCACCACATACACTTATTTAACTATCCTTTCTTCTCTCATTCAAATCACATGCCTAAACCATCACTTATGTCAACACACCATTCTATTATTATTTTTTGACATCTCATCAAAGATGAAGAAGAATATGGAGGTCTGGGCAAATCTGGGTGATCACTTTACACCCGTGTAACATTCACCGATTGTACCCATTATTGACAACCACACAACTCGAATTATTGGAACTTCTACTCAAATTCTTTGACCAATATATATGGTTCAATTTTGAAACATTGCGCTTGAATCACTAGAATTTTACTTGAAACATCTATTGGTGAGATGATTAAAGAAAACACTTGTTTTTTACCACTTGAGTTTTATTAGACTATATGTTTCAGAAGTTAAACTTCCATCATTCAGGTCTGTATAGTAACTAAAATATAAAATATAAAATTGTTCTATAAATAAGGAGAGGGGAAAGTAAGAATTATTTATAGAACAATTTTATATTTTATATTTTAGTTTTTATACAGACCTGAATGATGGAAGTTTAACTTCTGTAACATGCAGTCTTTAATAAAACTCAAGTGGTAAAAAACAAGTGTTTTCATTAATCATTGTAACATGTCTTACCACAAAGTTAGTGCCGAAACAATAAATAAAATATTGGTGAGATGTTTAAGAATGATGAGTTATAAAAATGCTAAAAAAATGATCAAAATCTTGGTAGTTCTATATATATGAATCAAAGTTCTATACATTAGAGAAGTCAAAAAATAATATGAAAATAACTCCTGTAATAAGAGATAATCCAGATTTTGTGAACAAGTATTTGGACACACTAAAATTTTGTACACCTTTCTTAATTTCATGGACGATGCTTATTACCTTGCATTCTCTTCTTTCACTTTTGGAACATCTATCTCTATTATTATTTATAAACTTGATTTTTTTTCAGGTTTTCCTCAGTCTTCCTCTGCTTCTATTACCAACCACATTCGCCTCATAAATTTGTTAAAAACCAAAATTAACAATCGGGTAAATTTGACAACCCTATTCAGTTGAGTTAGTAATGTCATAGAATTCATACAGATCACGTTTCAACACATCTTTCAGGTAACCGACAATTCCAGTTTTCTTCAATCATAGAAGGTGGCGACGATTCTCGAAAGTGTTTCCGATTTTGATTTTATTATGGAACTCGTGTGATAGTCTATTCAATTCCACAAATGGCCTCTGGAAGCGGAAATGGAACGTTCTTTCATGGAACTTTGGCGGGAAAATCGATCGGAGGTATTGTCAGAAACAAAGAACAATACTGGTCAATGATAATAGACGCCATCATGTATGGTGGTACTTTTATGTATTATTTGTACGTTTTATGGTATCTTGTTTGGGCTTTTTTGTATATTTATATATATATATATATTTATATATATATATATGTATATATATATATATATATATATATATATATATATATATATATATATATATATATATATATATATATATATATATATATATATATATATATATATATATATATATATATATATATATATATATATATATATATATATACATACATACATATATATATATGTATGTATATATATATGTATGTATGTACATATACATATATATATATATATATATATAAATATATATATATATATATATATATATATATATATATATATATATATATATATATATATATATATATATATATATATATATATATATATGTTTATATATATATATATAAATATAAATATATTTATATATATATATATATATATATATATATATATATATATATATATATATATATATATATAAATATATATATATATATATATATACATATATATATATATATATATATATATATATATATTTATATTTATATATATTCTTTTCAAAAGTTAGCTATCATGCTGGAGGTCTCGGGTTTGATTCCCAAGGGAGGTTAAAAAAATTAAAAAAGAAAAATATGTACTAATTACATTTTAATGGCGGCCGTCGTGCTTCTTGGGAGTTGCTAAAATATTGTATAATCACAAGCATTCTGAAGAAAAAACCTAAAATAAATGTGCGTTTTGCTTTTCTTTCTTTTCTTTGTAACTACACCTAGCCGTAGAATCGGGTTGCTTGGTATATATTATTCATTGAGTTTGAAATATATGGTTTTATTTAAAATTGCCTTTACACTGTCGAAACGTCTCTTTTGAAAGGAAAAATAAAAATGAAAACATTTCTCAAAGGCGTCTCCTTCATAAGTAAGTTATCCCGTGATGGCATGCATTTTCTTTAACTACCACTTTCCCATTTTTACAAGATAAGCTCTAAAAGGCAGGGTAGATTTAGTAACATTAGGGGTTGGTGTATAAATCCCCAAGAAGTGGAGTAAAGATTAATATTATACCTTCAAAGGTAATGGTCTCCGAAAATGATAAGATGGTGACTTACGGGCTCCGTTGTGTTTAGGAAAATGTATTTTGTTTTTGAGAATACTGTTTTTTACGGAAATATACGTTTTATCCTCTGAATATTATTTTCAGTTTTTCAGGCAAAATACATTAAAGTTCTTGTATCTAATTTTGACATTGTATTAAAAGAGAAGTTATCCTTATAAAAGCTACTTTTTAAGGCTCGAAAAATATAAAAAATATTTTGAAAAAATCATTTTTCACAATCTGGTTTTCTCCATCTCGGAGTCATTTGTCGTAGTTATGCGTAGGGTTGTGGTCCCGTGGTTAGTATCGCAGACTCTTGAGTCAGAGTTTCTCGGTTCGAAACCACTCTACCGCAATTTTACACCTATTTTTAATAATGAGCCGCTTTTGCTCACAGATATTGTATGAAATTGAAGTATTTTTATATTATTTTTTGACATCTCAGCAAAGATGAAGAAGAATATGGAAGTCTGAGCCTTTACGGGGCTTACGACCGTCATAGGCTGGTTTAAGTGTTCACTTTACACACGTGTAACATTCACCAATTCTACCCATTATTGACAACCACACTACTCAAATTCTTGGAAGTTCTATATATATGAACCAATTTAGAAACCTTGTTCATGAATCACTAGAACTTCACTAGAGACATCTATTGGTGAGATGTAAAGTATTTTTGTAAATAGTAAAAACACAAATATTTATCTTTTTATTTTATTTTTTTTTAAATATAAATTTTGTCATCTCAACATATATTCCTCTTCATCCATGTATAGATGTCAAAAAGTAATATTAGAATATTTTCATTTCATATTTATAATTTATTTTGCCCTCCTCTACGGTGTAATGGTTAGCGTATATAGCTACCGTGCCGGAGGTCCCGGTTTCGATTCCCAGGGGGGGATAAAAAATAATAATATTGATTTTACACTCTAATATTTTATTTATTGTTTCGGCATTAACTAACATTTATATTTATTAAATATTAGAGACAGGTCCCTAAAGCGCATGAATGATTACCTTGCTTTCATGTAAGTAACGATCAGGATAACACAGCGTCAATACGATACAGTGCCCTATACACTATCGGGTGCGGATGTAGGTTAAAAGAAAGACGAAGAGTATAAATACACTTTTTAAATTTCTAATTGTTTTATTTAATACAATATAACGTCTTATTTGCGATGTAAATGGTCCAATGATTAAAGAAAACACTTCGTTTTTTACCACTTGAGTTTTATTATAGACAACATGTTTCAGAAGTTAAACTTCCATCATTCAGGTCTGTATAATAACTAAAATATATTAAAAATATTTTTAAAAAAATAAAATAATACATTTAAAAAAAAAAAAAAAATATTTATTAAAATATATATAAAATATATTTTAGTTATCATACAGACCTGAATGATGGAAGTTTAACTTCTGAAACATGTAGTCTATAATAAAACTCAAGTGGTAAAAAACGAAGTGTTTTCTTTAATCATTGTAACATGTCTTACCACAAAATTAATGCCGAAACAATAAATAAAATAGTAAATGCTCCAATTTGAAGTAAAAATAACCTATTTAGACGTAAACCTTACCAGTAAATTATCCAGCTCACACAAGATTATAAAAAATCTAAAGAATCGCATTTTAAAGTAGTAAATTGCACAATAAATAAAACCAAACTTTCAGGAAAAATATATTCCAAAAAGCAAGTGTAAATTATTTATATGTAAGCGCCATTTGCAATCTTTGAAAGTATAAACTTAAGTGCTGCTCAAAAAAGACACTTAAGAATTTCCTCACAATTAAATCATCACTTCTCTCTTACTCTTTCAATCTTTTCTTTTTCCTTGTGTATTTTAAAGCACTGAAAAGTGTACTAAGCTTTATATTTTTACAGTAAAACGAAACTCTTTCGCTATTACCTCTGTGAATATATAATGCGATTTTTTTAACTGTTTTTTTCTATACATTTCAGGCACTGGATTATTCACCTTAATGATGATATAAAGCTTGAGATGAAATATCTATCGTTTATGCCTATTAGAAAATGGAAGTCTGAGCATCCCGAGGTTAACGATCTGGCATTTGGCTGGCTAAAGTGATCACTTAAAACACTTATACAACAGTTTAGAGACTTGAAGGAATGTGTATTTGATAACGCATTTTAATCGATTGTTACTCGGTATGATCGATAATCCTGAAATTATCCTAAACATTGGTCTGTATGTTCCCGATCATTACCTAAGACAGCGTCGACATATTTTTTTGAATTACCTAACGTCCAAGTGACTCTGAAATCTAGCTACGGCTTATGCAACACCGTTTATCATGTCCCTACTCAGGCTTCAACATTAAAAGTTTCATAGCCTATGCCTACTTGTGAGTGGATTTACTCTTTATGTTTAAAGTTACTATAATTTCATGTAATTCATGAGTGAAAATTCTAGGCAAAAACACTCGCTTGCGTCGACATAGATTGTTTCACATTCTTATATACAGGACCAACCTGCCGATGGTTATGCCTGTAGGAAGAGCTACTGCTATGTTGAACAATATCTCATTGGATATTGATCTGTTTCATGTGTCTGAAGGAGTTTTCCGAAGCGGGATTCTTCTACACCTTTAGCAATAGTTCTTGCGTATTTTCGATTTTTGTATGTATTTTAATGTAAACGCTTTAAATTTTTAGTTTGTAATGTTAATTGAAAATTAGTAAATTGAAATCGAAATTGAATTGAATTATGTAACGAACACCACTATTGGTTATTGAACATGCATTTTGCATGATTTTTTTTAAGTTGCACCATATATATGCAATGCTGGTAAAAAAATCAAGTGCTAATTCAAGTTTCATATATTTAAAAGTATTTCTGATAGTGGTGCAATCAGTTTGTTAAGTATTTCGTAAACCCTGAAATACTCAAACTTTCATTTTCTTTCATGTAAAAATGATAAATGTTTCACAACAAGTTGAAACAGCTAAAGTATTATTGTTGTTTTCAAAATTCACCCAAAGATAAAATTACCGAAATAAGAATCCCTTACCATACATTTAAATATCAATTTACTACTACTACTACTACTACTACTACTACTATCATGCCGTTTCCCCGCAAGGGTAGGCAGAAAGGATGGAATGCCACACTCTTCTGTCCTGACATACACTCCTCGCCTCTTTCTCTAGTCATACATGCCCTCCGATTGCGCAAACTTTCGCAGATTTTAAGTTCTGATTGATCTGATCGTGCCAAGTCTTTTTCGGTCGTCCTCGTTTTGTTTTTCCTCTCACATTCGCGTCATATATTTTTTAAGTCTTTCTCTCGTTATCCATTCGCTCCACATGTCCATACCACCGTAAAGAACTCATCTTAATCTTTTCAATTATTCCTTGTTCAGCCTTACATTCCTTTCTTATATCTTCGTTTTTAATTCTGTCATACAATGATTTTCCACACATTCGTTTTAATTTAGTTTAGTTTTATGTCGAAAATTTGTTACATAATTTTAAATTTCGCTTAGTCAACACCAATTTTTCATAAAATCTATAGTGACACGTGCTTCGATGCATTCCGCATCATTAACAAACACCGTTTGTGAAACTAAAAAAATGAACATTTGATTATTCCAACCCTTATCCGCACCCTGATGGTGCATAGGGCATTGCATTATATAAACGCAGTGTTATTTTGATCATAAACACACGAAGGAAGGTAATCAGCCCTCCGCTTCAGGCACTAGTCCATGGTAATATCGAGTAAATATTACAGTGAAAAAAAAATCCCCAGGGGGGTCAAATAAATATAAAAATATCCTCAATATTATTAATATTTAAAGCATTTACTTTGTGGTTAGTCATTTTTACATATTTTTTTACAAAAATGTTAATAATATTAGTATATAACCAGACGAAGAGAGGGGTACGTCTCGAAACCTGTAGACATAAAAATCTCGGTGAGTGGTTATATAGTAATATTATTAACATTTTCTAAAAAAAATAAGTAAATACATAGAACTTATATTTATTTGACCCTTCCTGTGAATCGAACCCAGGACCTCCAGAACGGTAGCCGAGCATGCTGAACCATTACACAACGGAGGCGGAAAAAAATGTTACATATTGACAATAATATCATTTTACTTAAACATCAATGGTCAATGAAAATTATGCATGGGTTTTCTATCTAAACTTTACTTAAAAAATTTGTTAAACAATCGCCGCGTTTGCTTTAAAAATATGCCGTTTATTTTCAAATATATAGATAAATATATTTTCGCGTGTTCAAAATTATAGCTCTGAAGAAACAAAGGTCGAGGCGTTCTGGAAAGACGAGCTATTATCCAATAAATTTATACATTCTCGTCTAAGTAATTTCTCGGAATGTTTGCGCAATAATCATAAATTGTACGCAATATTAAACGTGGAAAGACACAACGCCATACATTTAGTATTGTTGTATAAAAATATGCCCGTTTATTTTTATTTACGAAGAAAAGACAAACTTAATTAGAGTGGCGTGCCTTCCACACAAACACACACACACACACACACACACACACACACACATATATATACATATATATATATATATATATATATATATATATATATATATATATATATATATATATATATATATATATATATATATATATATATATATATATAAATATATATTTATATATATATATACATATATATATATATATATATATATATATATATATATATATATATATATATATATATATATATATATATATATATATATATATATATATATATATATATATATATATATATATATATATGTATATAAATATGTATATATATATGTATATATATATATATATATATATATATATATATATATATATATATATATATATATATATATATATATATATATATATATATATATATATATATGTATATATATATATAAATATATATATATATACATATATATATATATATATATATATATATTTATATATATATATATATATATGTATATATTTATATATATATATATATATATATATATATATATATATATATATATATAAATATATATATATATATAATATATATATATATATATATATATATATATATATATATATATATATATATATATATATATAAATATATATACTAGGTGACGCTGTCCATGATAGAAAGACCTGCAACCCGAGGACGAAGAGAGCTGACCCCAACAGTCTAGTTTATTTTTTTTACATTTGTTTTAAATTCTCAAGTGAACAAAAAAATATTGATTCAACAATACTTTTAAAACAATATTTTCAATTTTGTTTTCAAATATGTCTTTTTGGAGTGTTATTTCAACACACAATTTCAATTTAATGTATTACAGAAATTTAGAGCTCTCCTTTCATTAGCCAAATGATTTTAGATTTTAATTTTTCAATTCCTTTCAAAACATCAATGATCATCACTAATCTATCTAAGGAATTACGTGCCAAAGGATGCTGGGTTACATATTTACGTATCAATTTTCTAACGATCTATTATTAATGTCTGACACAGACGACATCTGTGAGACATCAATAATGAATATTGGTATCAAATCCTCAGAGACTAAATCCACTATTTGTATTCTTAAAAAAAATCGACAAATTTATAACATAAATATTTTCTGTAAGCATTTCTTTAATACGATATTTCTTACGCATTGAATCATTGTTTATATTTGCGTTTCATAAAATGTACGTAAATGTTTACATAATATTCTCTAGATTTATTACGCATGATACGATCTATTAAAGCATAATATTTATTTTCAGTTATAAAATTTAAAGTAAACAATTTGTAAATTTTAAAAATAATATCCAATAGCAAAGGAAATTTACTATTTCGCTCACTCCTTTCAAGAACGTCATAAATCAAAAAACTTGATTTTTCAGGAGAACGTTTTTAAAGTTTAAAAATATAATACAATGTATTAAAAATAAATATCAAGCCACTTATTGAACTTTTTACTGTGCAACAGATCTTTTCAGGTAAAACCTAAAGGTTTTTTCTCCATTTGAAAAATATTAAGTATATTTAATAAAATAATTAAACAATACCTTTTCTTCAAAATGCGAAAACAACACTTTCTGCCTTGTAGCGGGTAAATATTACGTTAAAAATATGCCACTTTTGCTGGGATGTAGTTCATTTTCTGGGCATTCCGAAAACATGCACAAATGAAAATTGAAGATTTTTGATTTATGACGTTCTTGAAAGGAGTGAGCGATATGTACATACAGTAGAGTAAGAAAAAATAAAGAAATGTCGTAGAAAAAAATATAGTCAATATTTCTGGTTTGTACCCATTCTATCATAACTTGAAACCTATTTCAATGACAAACCTCTTAGGCCAACAAAAATAGTATAAATTCAAATTTGTTTTAGTGCATATAATTTATTGAACAAAAACACTTTTTGTTTTAAAGAAAATTTTACAGAAGGTTTCAAACTGACCACTTTCATAATTTAAAAAACAAATAATATAATAGATTTATATTATCCACTGACACTTCGTGATGGAATTGCATTTTTAATTTATTATTAGATTAAAACCAATATTTTTAGCTTTTCCACTTTTTTTTTATTTGACCAGCGACCGGGTTTCGTCGTTACCGACATCATCAGACTGGTCTGATGATGTCATCACCAGTCTGATGATGTCGGTAACGACGAAACCCGGTCGCTGGTCAAATAAAAAAAAAGTGGAAAAGCTAAAAATATTGGTTTTAATCTAATAATAAATTAAATAATATAATATGTTTATTTGTCACGAAAAATTAAATATCATTAAAAATAACTAGTTAAAATTAATGTTAAAAATAAAATTGCTTACAAAATAATACTTTAAAAGTGTTCAAAGCAATCTTCCATTTTTTTAGGTTTTTAACTAACCACCTTAATTTGAAAATCAGATAATAAATAAGTTTCTTAAAAAAAAAACAAAATTGATCAAAAAATAATTACTTTAAATTAAGCAACAAAAATTACTTATAAATAACAAACTTTGGTCGATTGATTTTGAACGTTAAAACTGATATCTTTTTATTAAAAATAGAGTTTTTTTAGCTTATTTCGTGTATAAAATACCATATATTTGTTCATTATCGTTAAAAAAAACCATTTTCATACTAAATTGTGACAATACATTTATTTCAAAGTCACGTTTTTTTCCAACGTGTTAACATTACTTATACGCGTGATTTTATTATTTACGATTTCAAATTGTGTCAATACTTTCTAACTACTGAATTTTTTCCAAAAAAAATTCTAATTATTTGTAAAATTATAAAAAATAGGTTTTTATTTAAACAACTTACCGCTTTGTTCAATGAAATTCCGTGAAAGCTCTGCTCACTACGAGTTAAAATTTACACCATTTCAAAAAATCATACGCAAACAAGACAACTACCAAATTAAACAAACACAAAACAGTTATCTGGTTATATGGACCAATATCAAGCAAAAAATTAAATCAACTGTTAACTTTGCCGCCACAGGAAACACGTATTTTTCCCGCACTCGAATTTTTCGCGCGCGAAGATCGGACCGCAGTTTCCGAACGTTTCTCGTGGCTGGGAAAAATGCGGGATTTATATTATTTGTGTGTCGTAAGTGATCGCGCTGTGCGAAGGTAGCGGCGTACAGGCGACCGTGCACGGCGGAGGCGCCGCTGAGACTGGTCGGTGATGGAGCGTCGCGCGTGCGCGTACCCGATTTTCCGTCGCTTTTCTGTCCTTCCCTCGCGAACTCATCTGCAGATGATTTTATCCCGTCCGGTTGGCAATTTTCTATGGTTATGATCTAACGTTCCATTTTTGAAAATATATTTATTTTTCGAAATAACATATTATTTTTTGACATCTCATCAAAGATGAAGAAGAATAAGGATGTTTGGGCATTTACGGGGCTAACGACCGACATAGGCAGGTTAAAATGATCACTGTACACACGTGTAACATTCACCAATTCTACCCATTATTGACATCTACTCAATTAAAATTCTTGGATGTTCGATATACATATTAACCAATTTTGAAACGTTGTTCTTGAATCACTAGAACTTCACTAGAGACATCCATTGGTAAGATTAAAAGAAGCTTTTTATTTAACAGAATCTCTTTTATTAGTATGTGAGGTCCGAATCACGGGCTATAATCACATTTATATATATATTAGAAACGCCAGAAAATTTCATTTTCATTTTTATTATTTTCAGCTCCATCTTTGATGGGATGTCAAAAAATAATATGAAAAATAACTCCCATAATTGGAGATAATCCAGATTGTGAACAAGTATTTGGATACACTCAAAATGTTGTATTTGACGTGTCTTTATTACGTATTGGAAAAAAAATTAGAGGTAGGTATACAATTTAAGTAGAATACAGTAAATAAAAAAAAACTCTTATTTACTTTTCTAAAATAATCGACCCGGCTTTCAAAATATTCGTTTTAAATAATTCTTCAGGATTAAAATTATAAACGAAATTTAACGATTCAACCTGAATTTAAGCTTACTTAAAAGTGTGTAAAAATCAATGAATAATTTAATGAACAATGATATTGGGAAAGAATATTATTATTATTAAACCATATCCGCTCCCTAGGTGGAGCATATGGAGTCCACAAGCTGTCTCCAGGCTTTTTTTATATTGGATTAGATTTTTTTATGAATTTTCAAAAATGCTTTTTTTATATCTTTAGGAAGGTTATATGAATATTTTGTTCCCAAATTTGTGTAGTTTTTTTTTAAATCATTATGTTTTGCATTCTGATATTTTAAAATCATTTTGGAATCTTAAATAGGTTTTTTTTTAGTTTAAGTTTTTACTAACCATTAATAGTTAATTACAATGATTAAAGAAAACACTTGTTTTTTACCACTTGAGTTTTATTATAGACTACATGTTTCAGAAGTTAAACTACCATCATTCAGGTCCGTATAATAACTATTATGTTTGTTTTCTTTAATCATTGTAACATGTCTTACCACAAAGTTAATGCCGAAACAATAAATAAAATAATAGTTAATTAGTTCGCCCTTTAATGAGAGAATTTCTGTCGTTTTAAAAATGATTTTCAGGAGATTAGGGACTTGAAATTTTGAACAAAATAATTTTGCCTGATATGTTTAGTTTTTATAAAAAATGACTTTAATAATTGTTGTGTGAACTATTTTGACCGAATTTATTGAATATTTTCCTCAGATACTTTGTGGCACATTTTATAAACTTTATAAAATTAAACAATTTTGTTGTAACCACTTTTTTATTATAAGTACACTTTAAACTACCGGTTTCGACAAGAACCTTGTCATCATCACGGTTTATCAAATTCTAAAACATAAAAACATTAAAATACTCATAATTGATTACATTCCCTTCCCAAAAACTAAAAAAGTTTTTATTATTCTAACCCTTATCCGCACCCAATGGTGCATAGGGCACTGCATCGAATTGACGCAGTGTTATCTTGATCATAACTTACATGAAGGCAGGGTGATCACTCTTGCGCTTCAGGAACCAGTCCATCGTAATATTAAATAAATATTACAGTGTAAAATCACTAATATTTATTTTCACCCCCCCTGGGAATCGAACCCGGGACCTCCAGTACGTTAGCTAAACACGCTTACCATTACACCACGGAGGCGGACAAAAATAAAATCAAATAAAAAAGTGTACTTTTAATAAAAAAAGTGGTTGAAACAAAGTTGTTTTATTTTATAAAGTTTATTTTGACCGAGTTTAATGCGTTGTCGTATGTTCCTCCCACTCTACATTCCCATACTGTAGTAGTGAGTGGACAGTAGAATAATGTACTGTTGATTAGTTGTTTTTACCTTAAATGTTATTAATAAATATAAATGCTATGGATATTGGCTAAATTTTGATAGAATTTTGATGGAATTTAGTGGAATTTTGGCTGACTACCATCAGTAATGCCTCTCCAAAAAAGAGACTAAGTTCTTATGCTTGGAAAGGGAATAATTTATTCTTCTTCAAACCCTTATCCACATCACAATGGTGCATAGGGCACTACATAAAATGAACGCAATGTTTTATTGAAGGAAAGGTGATCAGCCCCCCGCTTCAGTTACCAGTCCAGGGTATATAGTGGTATATAGTGGAATAAATAATAGAATGGAAAAATCACTTATATTTATTTGACCCCCCCCCCTATAAATCAAGCCCGGGACCTCCAGAACAAAACAAATTTATGAAGCGAATGTATTGAGAAAAAGGAGCAGAGGAAGACCGAGAAAAGTTTGATATGATCAGGTTTATAAAATACTTGAAATACTTGGTCAGGTCAATATCAAAATAATCGGAGGGTATGTGTGAAGAAAGTTTACAAGGACAGCGTGGTGTGGCGTTCTATTCTCTCTTCCTATCCCTACGGAAAAGCGGTGTGATGGTTAGTAAGTTAGTTAGATAACCTTACTTATTTTCGTTTACTTATGCTCGTCGAATGGTTTGCCTCGAAAGAGATTTTTTTTTTGGAATGGTATCCATGATTCGCCTTAAAAATGGGCAAAATGTATAGAATCCGATGGTCAATACTTTGAATGAAAAAAAGAGATTCCCTTGAGAATTAAGCGCTTTCTTTATTGAAAAAACCGGCAAACTTCAACTAACACCCCTAAGTATACGTTATACGTCACTAATGTGAATGTACCTATGGTAAGTACACGAATAGTGCAACACAGCGAGGCTTACTGAGGTTAAAGCGGTTAGATGTATAGATTACACTCACAATTCGGCCCTTTGGCCAACGCAGTGACGTGATTGGTGCTGGTGACGCGTCAACACCCCCCTCCCCCCCAACTGGCCAGGCCCGCACCGGCAGAGAGGCAATATCCGGACACACATTGCCGAACTTTAAACGCACAAAGCGGTATCAGGTTATTACAGGGTAAATTGGACCTCAGCTACCGTACTGGAAGTCCCCGGGTTCGATTGCCAAGAGGGGGGGGGTCAAATAAATATAAATGATTTTTTCACTCTAATATTTATTGAATATTACCGTAGCGGAGGGCTGGTCACATTTCTACCTGAAGCGTGAAGGTTTACTACCTGAAGCGGAGGGCTGGTCACATTTTCTTCATGTGTTAACAATCAAAATGACACTACGTTTTATGATGCAGTCCCTATGCACCACCGAGTGTGTATAATGGTTTAAAAATATCGGCCGATTCGTTATTAATATGTGGGCATAGATTATATATAAACACTAGTGTCGAGAAAAAAAGGAAAAAGATAAAACAAACAGGAATAGCATTCAATAAGAAATTAACAAGTGTTGAATCTTAAAGCTATACTCAATAGTAAAACTCAGTTAGTTTCGGGCAACGCATAGATCCGGTCGTCAGATTGCACCTAATTTTATTTAGAAATCTTTTTTTTTTTATATTGTATTGAAAAAAAAATTTTTTTTTTTTTTTAAAACTAACCTTCCCTTTCAATTACTTTTTTTCTGTTCAAAACATTATATTTATTTTGATGAAAACTTATTTTTTCAAAACATAACGACGTTTCAAATAAAAACAACGTCAGTTGTTACTTGAGTTTAGAGAAAATTATGTTGCTATTTAATCAATAATAAATAGGCCTCAACATATAAAACTAATAAACTAACTAACTACCACGCCGAGAGGAAACCTTGAAGACCTAAAAAAAGATGGTCCGACGACATAGCCACTATGGGGGGTAGAAGCTGGACGCAAACAGCAACATATCAAAGGAAAGGGAAGGATACGGAAAAGGCCTATATCCAGCAGTAGAAAACAGAAGGCTAGAGAAGAAAAAGAAGATGGGGTCAAATACGAGTGTTTAATTTTGATTTTCTCCAATGTTAATGCCAAATTAATAAAAAATACTTTATAAAATTAAACATCTTTGTTTTAACCACTTTTTTATTAATACAATTTAACCTACCGGTTTCGACATGAACCTTGTAATCATCAGGGTTTATTAAATTCTAAAACATTATAATAATCTCACCAAAAACTTCCACACACTCCGTAAAAAATGCTAAGTGTTATTTTTATTATTTATTGCGTAGCAACCCGAAATAACAACTAATGGAATCACCCAAAAACAGTTTGAAGCCGCGCACGCATACGTAAAGTGGAGAACACACACAAAAACCTACTGTGCGGAATTTTTAGGATCAAAAATTGGAAAAATATCAAAAATAGGACTGTTACTTAAATTTAATGGATTATTAATAAAGTTCAAATTTTATTTTATGGCTTTTTTTAATTTCCAAAATCATTTTAAATCTCTAAATTATGCAATGAGTTTACTTTTTTATTAGAATGTGGTATTTCAATGCCATTTTCAAAATTAAAAGAATGATTGTTGACAAATAAAAATAAACAAATAAATGATTGTTAAACATTTAAGAAGGAAATGTGATCAGCCTTCCGCTTCAGGTACCAGTCCAGGGTAATATTGAATAAATATTACAGTGAAAAAATCACTAATATTTATTTTACCCCCCTGGGAATCGAACCCGGGACCTCCAGAACGGTAGCCGAGCGTGCTGACCATTACACTACGGAGGCGGCCTTTCCTTCATGTGTAAACGATCAAGATAACACTGTGTTTAATTGACGTAGTGCCCTATGCACCATTGCGGTGCGGATAAGGGTTTTATTATTATTTATTATTAAACATTCAAGAAATAAAAAATACATTTATTTTAATATTTTGCATACCGCTTTCATATTAGTTTTTTTTATGTGACTTATAAATTGAATTTATGCAAAGATTCTGCCTAATCCACATCTGTCGGATTAGCCAGGAACAATGCTGTTCATCTCCCAAACTGAACCGTTATCAGTACGCGTTCACTGCGAGGATTGCGCTATTAACTATCAACTAACTCACAGTCTGGCTAACCTTCACTTCCAGTGCCATGGTGCTATAAGTTGTGCATTCCTCATACATGATTAAAGGGGTTAATTCACCATGCTTCATTAATTGTGTTGGGTGTGGTCGTGTGGTAAGCGTCGCGGACTCTTCAGCTAGAATTTCTGGGCTCGAATCCTCTTAACTACACTTTGATACTTATTTTTAATAATGAGCCTCTTAGGCTTAAAACAAAACATGGCACGATCAGGTATTTCAAATACTTGAAAGTGGTCAGGTTAGGAGTCGCAACAATCGGCGGGTATGTATGAGGAGATACATGAACGTGGAAGAGGCGAAGAATGAAAGTCAGAGTGGTGTGGCGTTCTATTCTCTCTGCCTTCCCCTGCGGGAAGCGGCGTGATGGTTAGTTAGTTAGTTAGTTAGCCTCTTAGGCTCACAGAAATTTACAATGTTTTGAGTGTGTTCAAATACTTGTTCACAAATCTGGATAAATCTCTAATTAGGAATAATTTTTCATATTATTTTTGACATCTCAACATAGCTGAAGAAGGTTATGGAAGAATTTACAGGGCTTACGACCGTCATAGGCGTCCCACCATAGATGTCTCTCTTGTAGTCTATCGAGTTCAAGAAGAGTGAATCGAGATAATTCAATATATCTAGAAGTTCCAAGAATTTAAATAGTGTGGTTGTCAATCATGGTTAGAATTGGTGAATGTTATACTTGTGTAATGTGATCACTAAGGCCAAGCTTATGTTGGTCGTAAGCCCCGCAAATGCCCAAACTTCCATATTCTTCTTCTTCTATATTGATATGTCAAAAGTCATAGAAATTGTTTAAAATTTAAGTATTTTTGTAAATAATAAAAATACAAATATTTCTCTTTTCAAAATAAAATTAAAAAAAAACTCCTAAACTGTTGTATCGAAAAATACGGTTTTGAATTATAATATGGGGTTTTTGATTTTCACAGTAATATTTACACGATAATTCGCCAGAAGGGTATATTTGTTTTTTTTATTAGCTACATTTTGTATAGTTTATTATATTGCACAGTTTTATTTATTTTGTTAATATTGCTACCGTTTTTGTTGCTACAGAATTGTCGTGGCATTCCGGCGCTGCATATTTTAGAAATACGCAATTTCAACATGGCGGAATCACCGAGGAAACGGAAATAAGTGTGACTCGATGGTCGCGAGTGATGAGGGTCAGTTTTTGCGTTTTATTCCGAACCATGAATTGCCACCGAATCTCCATCATGGATTGTCACCATTCTGAAATACGATTTTCAAAATGGTTCCCATTTTGTAAACGTCTGAGAAATTAATCTAAGCGTTAAGGGGTTAGTTGCCAAATGCGATGCTGATCTTACCAACGTATAGTAAATATTTTAAACGTTAATTTCTTAACTTTATTAAAAAATCAAATAAATAAAATGATTAATAATTCATTTCATTTTATATTGATACATACATATATGTATATATATATATATATATATATATATATATATATATATATATATATATATATATATATATATATATATATATATATATATATATATATATATATATATATATATAGTGGGTGGCCATATTATTAGGGACACTTCGAATTTCCTGTAATTTTCATTATTAAATGAATTTAATGAGCAAATAATTTGGTTTTTTTAATATTTTTTTATTGATTGGGGTGCTTTATTTAGAATTTAGAAACTTTATTATCATGGATTTAATAATACCAATTTATTTTTATCATAAAAAGTGATTATTCAACAATTTCGAAAAAATCTTAATTTTTAGTAATAACACCCTTTGGTGCGATTACAACCTCCAAACGTCAGGGCATACTTTTTAATGCAGATTTTTGCATTGTGCCAGAGATTAGGGTTATTATGCCATACTTTGATAAGAGTTTCTATCATTTGCCGCTTGGTGGTGATGACTTCTTTAGCAATCTCACGTTTCGTTAGTTCCCAAAGGTTTTCAATGGGGTTCATATCCAGCTAATTCCCCGGGTAAGGCAAAACACAGAGGATTTTTTCAGCCAGCAATATGATAACACTCCTGGCTTTATGACACAATACCGAGTCATGCATTAACACATACTCTTCATCGCCAGGGAACCATTCTTGAGCCTCTGCTGGAGTCGACTTTTCAGTACTCGCTGGTACTGGTCTTGCCTCATGGTCCCTTCCATGATAAAGAGGCATCCCATACCCTTAAATGAGATTATGGACCACAACATTATGCTAACAGGGTGTTTTTAGCCATCTCCACAAGGCAGTCTGGGTGGAATTTTTCTCCTGGGCCACGTCGGAAAAATTAAGTTTTTCCCACCAAAATTTTAAATGTTGACTCGTCCAAGAAGCAGACCTGTAATGTATTACCATAATTGTAAAAATACATATATTTTTTATTTTCTTAATTTATTATACAAATACAAGCCATAAATATTCGAATCCAGTCCGAAACAGTTACGTTCCGGTGTTCTATGGCCCATAGGAGTCGTTTTTTCTTCATGCCTCAGTCAGGCGTAGTTTTTTGGTTGGACGTCGACCCATTAGATTTACTTCAACTAACCGTCTCTGAACTGTCCTTTTGGATATGTTGATTCCTTCATCGTTTATCAACAGAAATGAACAATAATTAGACAATCAATAAACTTTTTACGATTTCGGAAATAGATGTCCCTGATTTTATGGGCACCACGCGGAGTTGTGATGCTTTTTCTGCCTTTTTTTCCGACGTGGGCTGATTCTAGACGCAGGTTTTTATCAAATTTTTTTTATATCCGATGGACTCCTGACTTCAAAACATCTGTAAGTGCTGCTATTTCTCTCTGAAAATATGTGAAATGAAGTAGTAAGGTTATAACTTCCCAACATTTTCTCGGAGATATGCTTGAAGACTTGCCCATACTTAAATTGAGAATATTATGGTTCAGTTCAAACTTAATTGAATTTTATTTAAAAATTTATTGAAATTAACGTATTGAATTAGCAAAACTAATATATTATTAAACAACACTTACGTTTTTATGGTCTTGAACTCAAAAAACTTACACAAAAATGGTTTTAAAAAATATTAACTGGGCTCACACCAATATCATTTTTCACTAATCAACATCCAAATGAAAAAAAACTTACTTTTTTGGTATTTCACAGTATTGATACATCTTCATAACAATAATTATGATACCAGCAACAAAAATACATAAGAAAAAATAATCATAACTAATTAATTTGACCAAAAAATTCATTTAAACTTGAAAATTACAAAAAAGTACAAGTGTCCCTAATAATTTGGCCACCCACTGTATATATATATATATATATATATATATATATATATATATATATATATATATATATATATATATATATATATATATATATATATATATATATATATATATATATATATATTTATACGTATTATATATTTATTATAAATATAGACGCACTGCACGGCCAACCTCAAGGCAGACAACCAAAGAAATCAATCGACAGCTGGAAATCAATGTTGGGTTGTGGTCCCGTGGTTAGTGTCGCGGACTCTTGCGGAGTCAGAGTTTCTTGGTTCGAACCCAATCTACCACAAATTGATACTTATTTCTTATAATGAGCCACATAAGCTTACAGAAATAGATTGAAACTGAAGTGTTTTTGTAAATAATAAAAAAAAAACACAAATACTTAAATACCGACGTAGGCTAATCCCTATTAAAAACAGGTCACTAGACCGAGAAGAAAAAAAATATTAAAAAACTATCTCTGGATGTACTTACGGCTTCCTCGCTTAGTACGGCAGTACACTTACATCCCTCTTAATTTGACTGTTAATTCAATCATTCCTTGTCTACTTTGCGTACTTCTCCCGCGAGTACAAATTCGATTATTCCCATAATTCCTGGATTTTGTCATCTGAATGTTTGCAAACGTAATAATAATACGGACATTGAAAAGTTCTGCCAAGTAATTCCGTTACTTAATTGTGGAATGACGTTTTGCAAAACAAAAGTTAAATAATTAAAACTTTTGAGTTTAATAAAAAGGAAATATTTATAACGACTTCAGTTTGTAATTTCATTAAATTTAATTCAAAATAAATTAAAATTTCATAAACGTAAATAAAAATGTACTTTTTCACATCATAGATGAAGAATATGGAAGTCATTCTCCTCATAAGTTTCAAGTATTTGAAATACTTGAACATGCCAAGTTTTTCTCGGCCTTTCTCTGCTTCTGTTTCATCATACATACACGCTGATTATTCCGACTCCTGACCTAACCACTTTTACGTATTTGATAAACTTGGTCATGACAAGTTTTCTTCGGTCTTTCTCTACTATTCTATTTCCAACTACCTAAGCTTCATAAATTTATTTTACTGTTTTATTTTTTCACTCATTTCGTCTCCGGCCCCGGCTGCTTTCAAGTATTTGACATACCTGATTGTACCAAGTTTTTCTCGGTCTATCTCTGCTTCTTTTTCCAACGACATTCACCTTGTAAATTTGTTTAACCGTTGATTCTTCACTCATACGTTCCACATGTCTAAACCATCTCAACACGCCTTTCTTAATTTTACCGATAATGCTTGATCAACCTATTTTTTTCCTTATTTGACCATTCGAACATCTATCACACATCGTCTTGCAGCACATTTGTCTGAGGGATCGCATGTCTACTGCATTCAGTCTGCTTTCATCCTTCTTTTGCCAACTCCATGCCTCGCTTCCATACATAAGGGTTGAAAACAGGACTCCGTTGTGTACTACATTTCAGCGAAATAATCAATACTATGTCAATTAAAACGTATTGAGTTTCGTAAAAAGTTGTTGGCTTGCCGAAGAATACATAGATACAAAATAGCGAATTCACGATGTAATGTATCTAAACCAAAATCTACATCGTTAAACCAGTTTGTTTTCGTAAACTAATTATACGGGTACCTACATAGATAAATGTTTTTTTTTCAAATTAAATGTTATTCTAAATACAGGTAAGTAAGGCAAATGTTGACACTTTGTTTTAACCTTGGTATCAAGTAGATTACAGTACAGCTCGTGTGCTAGCGAAATATCCTAAGTCAAGAAAACCTTACCCAGAGATAAGTGCTGCTTTGTATGCTTATGTTTGAATAAGAGTATAGCTTGATGTAGTAATGTTATAGCTTGTCGTCATCGTAATAGCTTGATGTCTTGATCGTAATAGAATAATGTCTTAATAGTAATAGCTTGACGTCTTGAACTTTTTAGCTTGAAGTTTTCATAGTTATAGCTTAATGTCTTCAAAGTAATAGCCTTACGTCTTGATGCTTATATGTTTGATGCTTGATGTCTTGATCGTAATAGCTTTATGTCTTAATAATAATAACATGAATGTTATAGCTTGATGTATTGTTCGCAATAGCTAAATGTCTTGATAGTAATCGCTTGACATCTTGATGGTTATAGCTTGATGTCTTGATCATAATAGCTTGATATCTTAATAATAATATCTTGGCGTATTGATCCTTACAGCTTGATGTCTTGCTCGTAATACCTCGACACTTTGACCGCTATAGCTTAACGTATTGTTCATAATAGATTGTTATCTTGATCATAACAGCATTAAGTCTTGTTTGTAATGGATTGATGTCTTAATCATAATAGCTTGATATATTGATCGTTACTTCTTGATCTTTTAAATGTAATATCTCGATTCTTGACCGTAATAGCTTGATATGTTGTTCGTAATAGATGTAATAGCTTGATGTCTTGATTCTTATAGCTTGATGTCAGGATTGTTACACATTGATTTCTTGATTGATAGCTTGACATTTTGACAGTAATTGCTTCATTTATCGTTCGCAATTATAAAGAATAGAATAATGGTCAAGTCAGGAATTAAAATAATCGGTGAGTTAGTATAATGAGAGTCATGAATGTGGAAGAGGTAAAAACGCTTGTAAAAACATAGTGGTATAGTATTCTACTCTCTATAACTATCCAAAAACCATAACTCTGCTTAAAAGCAGCGTAATGGTTTGTTACTTTTCAGTGTTTTTAGAAAATCATTACAAGTATGAAATCGAAACCTTTTTTCACTTAACGTCTTTTACCAAATCACTAGATAAATGTTCCTTTAAAAGATAGCCGGCTAAGTCCATATTCTTGAACCATTATCAGCACACAGGAAATACAACGGTACTTTATAGCCCAAATTTATTGAGGCTAGTACGATATTTATGCGTTCTTTTAAATTAGCTTTTAACGTTCTTTAAGTCTACAACATTTTGAGTGTGTCCAAATGCAAAATTACAAATCTGAATTATTTCCAATCGGGGGTTATTTTTTACAATATTTTATTTAATCTCCTTTCATCTGATCATCGATGTCTTTAATAAAATTCTAGTCAATTCAAGCAATATGTTTCGTATTTGAACAATATATATATATATATATATATATATATATATATATATATATATATATATATATATATATATATATATATATATATATATATATATATATATATATATATATATATATATATATATATATATACATATATATATATATATATATATATATATTTATATATATATATATATATATATATATATATATATATATATATATATATATATATATATATATATATATATATATAATATATATATATATATATATATGTATATATATATATATATATATATATATATATATATATATATATATATATATATATTTATATATATATATATACTTATTTATATATATATATACTTATATATATATATATATATATATATATATATATATATATATATATATATATATATATATATATATATATATATATATATATATATATATATATATATATATATATATATATATATATATATATATATATATATATATATATATATATATATACATATATATATATATATATATATATATATATATATATATATATATATATATATATATATATATATATATATATATATATATATATATATATATATATATATATATATATTCACTGATTCTACCCATAATTGATAACCACCTTCCTCAAATTCTTCGAAGTTCTATATATACGGTCCAATTTCGAAACATTTTTTCTTGGATCACTAGAGACATCTATTGGTGAGAAGGAAAAAAATGTTTATGCCCAGACTTCCATATTCTTACTCATCTTTGTTGAGATGTCAAAAAATAATGTGAAAAATAACTCCTAAAATTGGAGATAATCCAGATTTGTGAACAAGTATTTGGACACACCGTAGAACGGGGCTACTTGAACTTTGATGTGTTACTTGAGCCCAGTACAAAAAAAAATTAATTTGTATTTGGTCTACAATGATGAACGTATCGACATGATTCATTGTTTTCCTGACAGGTGACACTTATTGTCACGACACTTCGATCGATACCACGATCTAAATATTTTTTTGTACTGGGCTCAAGTAACACATCAAAGTCAAATAGCCCCGATCTACGGTACTCAAAATGTTGTAAATTTTAATACTCTAGATTCACGTTTTGATTGGTTTCTTCGTTTAATTTCCTTGTCTTTATTATATTATTAAAATATTTATCTGTCAAACGATTTCTCGGTCCAAACCGTTTTTAACCTTTTCAAGACGGCCTGTTTGTAATTGAGTACTTTGGACGTTGCCCAAAAACGGCTAAAATCACAGAAATTTACTAAATAAGCCCTTCCATCAAGGCGTTACAAAGAGCTATTCATTACAGCTTCCTTTATATAATATTATCAAAATTATTATGAAAAGGGCGATCAATTAAATCTCTCGGACCGCGTAGTACACTTTTTACTTTCATGTCTAAAATAATTCTAGAAAGCAAATAATTGAATTTCAAATATTATAATTAAATTATTATTTATTGATTTGGCGGTTAATTTGTAGAACGCAATTTTGTATTAATATGTAAATCAAACACATATTTTTACAGTCTACTAAGTTTAATTTAATTACAAAAACACATAAAAAATTACTATTATAACAATTGTTTCGCCTACTTTTTGCATTCATAACATTTGCCTAGTTATAACATTCGTTTGAAAATCCCATAACTAGGCGAAACAATTGTCACATTATTATTTTTTTATGTGTTTTTGTTAATGAAATACCACTTGATAGATTCAAAATCTGTGTTTGATTTAAAAAATAATACATAACTTATAATTAAAATATAACTTTGTTTTAAAATCACTATAAATATTTGATTTTAACTTAATTATAATGTCAACAGGTTTCGAAGCTAACCGCTACTTTTTCAAAACCGATTAATACTAGTAGTTTTAATACTAGTATTAATAAGTCTTGAAAAAGAAGCGGTTAGGCTCGAACCCGGTGGACATTATAATTAAGTTATTATAAAATATTTATTGTGATTTTAAAACAAAGTTACAGGGCCATCCATTTTTCGGTTTCGAAAGAAAAGCTAAATAAAACACATACAGACATACATTTTTTATGGAAATTTTATTTCATTTTAAAGTTTGGACTTTGCCATTTAGTGTAAAAAAACAATATCATTCAAATAGCAGATTTGATGGAAGATTCGATGCATGCGATTCTTTTGAGGTCAATTTACACAATTTTACCGATTGTTTGCGTAGTTGGTCGATTATCACGACCATTATCATCGCGTATACTGCGCGAAAAGTGGCTAAGTTTGAATCACCACTTTTGTAGTAAGTTTTAATATTTTCAACTAGTTGTTTATTTGTTGAACGATGCGTTATCATAAATGGAAAAAATTTAACTAATATTATTACACTTCAGATGACAACTGAGTTCGACAAGCGTCAAATGCCAGCGCTTTCAACTTAAAACTACGAAATGAATAACCCTGTATTTTTTTATTAAAAAATTTAAAAAAACCAAGGTCAAAGCTTCAAATTTAATAACAATATCATTTTTTTGACATCTCGAACGCAGATGAAGAAGAATATGGAAGTCATTTACAGTGCGACCAACATAGGCTTGGTGAAGTGATCACTTAAGAAACGTATAACATCCTCCAATTCTACGCATGATTGACAACCACACTAGTAAAATTCATGAAACTTCTAGATATATTGATAAAACTCATAAAGTGTTCAGAATGCGCGAGTTTATAATAGCCATCTATGGTGAAAGGTTTTTTTGTGAAAGTTTTTTTAAGCAGAGACTCTTTCCATTAATATGTGAGGTCCGAATGTGTGTCGGGTTGTGGTCCCGTGGTTAGTGTCGCGGACTGTTAAGTCAGAGTTTCTCGTTTCGAACCCCCCATTCTACCACAATTTGATACCTTTTTCTAATAATGAGCCGCTTAGACTCACAGAAATAGTATGAAATTGAAATATTTGTGTAAATAATAAAAATACAAATATTTCTCTTTAAAAAAATCCTGGATTATATTCAACACTTTCGAAACGCTTGAAAATTTATGTTGTAATTAAAAAAAGTTTGGTACTCAAGTATCGGCTGTAGTGAGTGAAAAAGTTGGATGAACGGCTACTCAGCACTGTTTTTACGCAACTGGGGAGTACTTCGAGCGTTCAATCACTCTCGACGCGTCAATGAAACAGCGTTGACGTGGTCACTTTTCCTCAATAAGATGGATCGAGTACGCACGTCCTTTTATTTACTTTTCCTACCTTTCATTCAATACTCAATGTATGAAAAAAAACACGAAAAATACTCAATTTCAATCGTCACATATATATGACATGTTAGTCCGCCACGGTTTTTCAAATTGAATGATTTATGAGTATATAAAACGTGGCTATGTACCGTCAATATGGAATACCTACCATATTACTTTCACAAATCTGTGCTTGAATTAAATAAACAAACACAAATATAATTGTTTAGATGCATGTGATGAAAATGTTTATATTTTTTAAAACCCTTACCGCACCCCAATGGTGCATAGGGCACTGCTTCATATAAACGCAGTGTTATCTCGATCGATTACACATGAAGGAAAGGTGATCAGCCGTCCACTTCAGGTACCAACCAGTCCAGTGTAATATTGAATAAATATTAGAGTGAAAAAATCACTGATATTTATTAAACCCCCCTGGGAATCGAACCCGGGACCTCCAGAACGGTAGCCGAGCATGCTGACCATTACACCACGGAGGCGGATGAAAATGTACATACTTTTGTAATTTTTTTAAAATACATCATAGATACAAGGTCCACAACCCGCAGAAGGTATATATGTGAGTTAAGTTCAATTAATATCAAATAATAGATATTTTGATTGATTTTCTAAAAATCCTTAATGAAACCGATCACTTCTAGTATGACCTAGTTGTAACGTGTTTGTAATTTTACAATCGTCAAAAGTTGTGTCCCGGTATTCGGTTTAAAACCTTTTTTCACGCCGAATAAAAAGGGTTTTGTTATCTTATGATTTTATTAATCCCGCTGCTAAAATAGCACTCAGCTCCCGCAAATTAAAAAAAAATACGACCATTAAAAAGGCAGTTTATATTAATAAGCGAAGTTTTATTTGGAATGAAAGGGTGTGCATTGTATTAAAAATGAACAATTTGGTCAGGATTTGGAAAAAAAAATTATCACATGTTTTTAATTTGTATAGTGATTTTAAGACAAAGTTACATTTTAATTATAGAATGACAAAAAACAAGGTTATAGCTTCAATTATGTTTATAATATTATTTTTTGACATCTGAAACACAGATGAAGACGAATATGGAAATCATTTGCAGTGCTTACGACTATCATATTTACTGTTTTTTTAAAACAACGTTACAAATTATTTATAAAATGGAATATCACAAAGTTAGTGCTTCAAATATAAATTATAGTTTTAATTTGATTATTTAATAAAATAACTTAAGTTTTTTTATTTTCAATTTTAATTGTACAAGAAATCACTTGTTTTTTTCTACTTGTTCTAATTTTATTATATCTATATTATTTATATTGTATTTATATTATTTCTAACCCTTATACACACTTAATGGTGCATAGGGCACTGCATCGTATAGATGCAGTGTTATCTTGATCGTTAATTACATGAAGGTAAGATTACCATTCCTGCGCTTCAGGGACTAGTCCAGGGTAATGTTAAATCAATATTGAGTGTAAATTCACTTTTATTTGTTTTCACCCCCCCCCCCTCTGGGAATCGAACCCAAGACCTCCAGCACGAACAAAATATAATATATTTATCTTTATTTAAATATAAGGTACAATAAAAAAAAAGATATTTATAACTAATAAAATCCAGAAATCGTAAACAAAAAATTGGACACATTAAAATTTTGTGAATAAACAGAAAATAATTTTACCAAATTTCGGGTGTATCAAAATGCACGTTCAGGTTTTTTTGTCATTTTTGACATCTCAACACGATAATATAATTGGATCAATGGATAGAATGGTGAATGTTACACGTGTATAAAATGATCACTTAAAACCGCGTTTGATTTTCCTCGTTTCACAATTTTCTTCGTCTACTTTTGTCCGCCTCCGTAGTGTAATGGTCAGTACGCTCGGCTACCGTTCTGGAGGTCCTAGATTCGATTCCCAGGGGAAGTAAAATAAATATAAGTGATTTTTTCACTGTAATATTTATTTAATATTACCCTGGACTGGTACCTGAAGCGGAGGGCTGATCACCTTTCCTTCATGTGTATAAGATTCCTTCCTTCAAGATAACACTGCGTTTATATGAAGCAGTGCCCTATGCACCATTCGGTGCGGATAAGGGTTTTTTTATTTATTATTAGTTTGTGTTGAGATATAAAAAAATTACGATGATTTTATTTAATTAAAAATAAATTATAATTTAAAAATAAAATAAAAATACTTATCCGGCTCTGGTTCTCAAGGGTTGGATGAAATCACTGATTTGTGACAATTCATTATTAACAAACGGAAAATATGTGGGGTAAGGGAGATACCCCATAGCAAAGCCTTTATGTTATAATACGGTTAGATCCATTTACGCAATTAAAATACCACACGCTTTTTATATTAATTAAAGCCGATTATCGCTTTTTCCGCCTGTGGCTTCTACCACAATAACTGGAAATGGTCTAATTACTTGTATAAATATTTAACGTATAAAAATAAGATTGATTACAAGTCAAAAGATTTAATCACATATATCGAAAAGCACGCAAGTCCAATTACATTTATGATTTATTGATTTGGTTCAACTTTGTGGAAAAACATGATGATTTAAATGTAAAAAATAAAGCGCTTGCGAGTTTATTGGCGTAAACACGACTAGTTTTAAGAATATGTGTAGTTTTCGAAACTAATCATGTTTATATAAATTAAGTCAAAAGTGGTCTAAGTGTTTTATTTTTCATATAACCCTGAGTCCATTTTGTGATAAATTAAGTCTTTGTTTTATTATTGTTATATATAATACTTTAATCTCGGGTAGCAATATTTTTCATATTATCTCGAAAAACGTTGTCACGTGTTTTTGACGGTATTTTACGAAAAAAACCTTACAAACTATGGTCAGATGTTGTTCTCTTAGAGCATTAATTTAAGTGAAGGCTTCATAAAATGTTATAGATGTAATAATAATATTTTTCAACATATTTTAAATTGTTTACAATTGAAAATGGCTTTATTATTTATTTTATCGGACATTGGATAATTCACCCTACAGATGAGATGTAACCATTGCATATATACAAGATTCAAGAATTACTGTTGTATAGGTGTTCAATAAAGAGCAGTTTTTCGGTACGTATATACTACCAACTCAACGAAATTCCGTAACTAATTATTATTCAATTATCTTAATATAATATAAGTTTAATTAAACATAATGAAAACTAAGAAAATATCATATTTAAAACATTACACAATAAGATTTTTGTCGCCATAGCGGCGGCACTAAGCGGGGTAAAATGGTAAATAATGCATGCCGCCGCTATGGCGGCACATAAAAACTAAGGCTTAAATTATAACTTTCGAATATTGAAAATAGAATGATATTGGTTTAATTATATCGTCAACTAAAAAAAGAATATTATGAATGTTGAATAATAAGATTTTTTGTCGCCATAGAGGCGACACTCGAGTAAAATGGTAAACCATACATTCCATCTCTACGGTGGCTCACAAAAACTAATGATTTAACTATTGCTTTCATCATTCAAAAATAGGAATATATTGGTTTAATTATATTGAGAACTAAAAAAATAAAGACTGAAAAATATTGAGCTAAAACATTTTTTTGGTCGCCATAGCGGCTGCACTCGAACGCTAAGGGTCAAATTAAAAACAGAACGTAGTTAAGACAACCTTCCACACCACTCCAAAGTTTCATAAAGCGCCATCCAACATACACACGTGACGTGAATAGCGTCGCTTGACAAAGGAAAGGTAAGTATTCAATAACTTCAGCCAATCGCTCCGGTTCTCCAAACTGAAACTCGAAACTTGTCTCAGATAGCTGGGAGTACAATCCAAACCCCTCCGGTACACTTGTGTAGGGGTACACGTACATTACACAAATATAATTATTGTAATATAACTTAGAAAGTGGCTACCCATAAATCAAGGGGACCGTCGTAAAGTTTAGGTGTCTTTCGTGGGAACAGGTAGGCTATTACTTGTTAGATAGGAACCAGTTGTATACTTAAATATTACATAAAATCGATGTCAGTCAAACTTTATACATTTATACTTATACAAATACATATACCGATATAATTTACCACAAAAATTGACTCAGGTTTATATTTAAAAAAATTAAAAAAAACACTAAGATCCCCTTTGAGTTTATTTATATAAACATGATTAGTTTCGAGAATTACTTTTATTCTTGAAATAAAACGTGTTAACAGCCCTGGCCATATGTATTTGGCACCCCCTAGTTATAATTTTGAGCAACTATTTTTTTTAAGCTATTTCAACCTGGTTAACCTTTTTGAATTCAATTAAAATATCTGAGACTGCTCAGTTTCAATCAAATCTCGTTTTCTTGGCATTTTAATACAAAAAAATAAAGGTTTAAATAAAAAATACAAAAAATCACTTATTCACTGAATATAATAACTGGAGAGCAACGTTTATATATATATATATATATATATATATATATATATATATATATATATATATATATATATATATATATATATATATATATATATATATATATATATATATATATATATATATATATATATATATATATATATATATATATATATATATATATATATATATATATATATATATATATATATATATATATATTTATATATATATATATATATATATATATATATATATATATATATATATATATATATATATATATATATATATATATATATATATATATATATATATATATATATATATATATATATATATATATATATATATATATATATATATATATATATATATATATA
The DNA here is from genome assembly GCF_059751285.1 of Brachycentrus maculatus. Classification (NCBI taxonomy): domain Eukaryota; kingdom Metazoa; phylum Arthropoda; class Insecta; order Trichoptera; family Brachycentridae; genus Brachycentrus; species Brachycentrus maculatus. The sequence continues at coordinate 306,413 of NW_028281247.1, forward strand.
TTATATATATATATATATATATATATATATATATATATATATATAAATATATATATATATATATATATATATATATATATATATATATATGTACATATATATATATATATATATATATATATATATATATATATATATATATATATATATATGTATATTTATATATAAATACAAAATATAAAAAGACTGATTATTTATTACTTTCATGAAAATATGTTATACAGAACTTTCATGAAAATCTAACCAGTACCAGTGGGGTAAAGTTCCTGAAACGCCACCTGCTGAAAGCTTTCGAAACATCCTGTATTCTAGATCTCATCATTCAGTGTCCATGAAAATATTGAATGAGATAGGACAGTATCGATAGGTCGGTGATTGATAGAACGCATCGTGAGGCTGACTGAGATAAAGTACCCCTATTATCGCAAGAAGGCAGGAAGAACATTGTTTTTTGCTAAAAATGTATCATGTCCGCAAAAACAACTAGACGAAATGCCGATCTACCCCTTACTGAAGTTGCGATTTGCAAAGCTATGGGGAATAGGGTTTTACTTGCTTTTCTACCATGATTTATCTAAGTCTTAATTATGTGTGATAAATAAACACAAACTAAATTTTCTATAAAATATAATTCACTAACATCTTATATTAATTAATTAATACATAAACTTTAATTTTATCACGTACATAAAAAATTACATCTCAACATGGATGACGAAGAATATGGAAGTCTGGACATTTACAGGGCTTACGACCAACATAGGCTTGGTTAAGTGATCACATTACACACCAATTTTACCCTTGATTGACAACCACACTACTCAATTTTCGGAACCCTTAGATATACTGATTGAACGCGTGACACAGTTCGTGTAAGTTCACTACACGAGATAATACAGATTTGCGTACAAGTATTTAGACACACTCAAAACGTTGTGCATATTTTTTTGACATCTCATCAAAGATGAAGAAGAATATGGAAGTCTGGGCATTTACGGGGCTGACGACCGTCATAGGCTGGTTTAAGTGATCACTTTACATACGTGTAACATTTCACCAATTCTACCCATTATTGACAACCGCACTACTCAAATTCTTGGAAGTTTATAAATATGAACCAATTTCGAATATTTGTTCTTGAATCACTAGAACTAGAGACATCTATTGGTGAGATGAAAAGAAGTATTACGAAGAACGATAATGAGAGTATTATATTACCAATACCATAAATTTAACAGTGCTTTAATATGCAAAATACTTATTTATAAAATAATATGAAAGAAATTTGTTTATGACAAGCAATCAAATACCACATGGCCGAATGATGCAATCTGTTTCAGATCTACCCACCTTCATTTTCCATTTATGGACGCGAATATCTCAAATCACAGATTTTCCGTGAATTTCATTTGTTGATTGCCACAAATTGATCATTCACAGAGTTTATTAAAATAAATGACAATTCCCATTTTAGGCTGACGGAAAATTATGTGAATTTTTATTGGAGATAATCGTTTTCTATCTTCGTCTTCATTCATCTTCATTGTCTTCTTCAACTTCGTCTTATTCTCTATTATTTCGTCTTTGGCAGGGCTGTAAATGTCAGCATTTTTATTTACTTCATATGTTTAATTTAATTATTTCAAATGGATGATGTATGTATGTAAGCCCATAAGTTTCGTATGACGTTGTACTTGTATAAAATAAAAAATACAAATAAAATAACTAGCTAACCATCACACCGCTTCACGCAACGTGATTGATGACTTGACCATCCTTTGGTAGATTGTAAGCCCTGTAAATACCCCAGACGTTCATATTCTACTTCATCTTTGTTAAGATGTCAAAAATAGTTAAGTCAAGAATCCCAGATTTATGAAGTATTTGGACACATTCAAAAAGTTGTGTATTCAATATCACTCACTCCTTTCAAGAACGTCATAAATCAAAAATCGTCAATTTTAGCTGTGCATGTTTTCAGAATGCCTAAGAAATGTATTTCTCAGCAAAAGAGGCATATTTTTAACTCACAACATTTTGAGTGTGTTCAATTACTTGTTCACAAAATCTGGATTATCTCCAATTACATGAGTCATTTTCATATTATTTTTTGACATCTCATCAAAGATGAAGAAGAATATGGTCGTCAGCCCCGTAAATGCCCAGACTTCCATATTTTTCATCATCTTTGATGAGATGTCAAAAAATAATATTTTTAACTTAATATTTACCTGCTACAGGGCAAAAAGTGTTGTTTTTCATTTCGAATTTTTTAAAATAAACTCGTTATTTTTCAAATGGAGAAAAACTCTTCAGGTTTAACCTTAAAAAATCTGTTGCACAGTAAAAAGTTCAATAAGTGGCTTGGTATTTGTTTTTAATAAATTGTATTACATTTTTAAACTTTAAAAACGTTCTCCTGAAAAATCAAGTTTTTTGATTTATGACTTTCTGGAAAGGAGTGAGCGATATATATTTATATTTAAATTCGTGTATGCGAGTACGTACATATACTACGAGTATATATACAAATAAAAGGGTCTCTGCTAAATAAAAGCTTTTCTTATCAAACCATGGATAACTTCAGTGAACTCATACGTACAGAGTCGTGAGATTAATGATATATGTAAGGCAATAGTTTAATAATACCCTATATAATAACAATAATTGTAAAGATTTCATTTTTATTTAAATATATACGAAATAGGAAAATCTAAAAATTAAGGTTTGAATTTAATATTTTAAATATAGATGAAGGAGCTTCGAAAAATTTAGTGATGTGGTTGTCAATTATGGGTAAATGGTGAATGTTTCACATGTGTAAATAGATCACTTAACCAGCCCATGAAAGATCATAAGTCTTCTAAATACTCAGACTTCCAAATTTACTTCATCTACATATCGCTCACTCCTTTCGACAACGTTATACCGTATAGTATAATATATCGAAAATCGTCAATTTTCAGTTGTGCATGTTTCCGGAATGCCCAAAAAATGTACTATATCCTAGCAAAAACGGCATATTTTTAACTTAATATTTACCCGCTACAGGGCAGAAAGTGTTGTTCTTGCATTTTGAAGAAAAGGTTTTGTTTTTTTTAATATACCAATATTTTTTAAATGAAGAAAAAACATTCAGGTTTTACCTAAAAACATCTGTTGCATAGTAAAAAGTTCAATAAGTGATATTTAACTTAAATACATTTTATTATATTTTTAAACTTTGAAAACGATCTCCTGAAAAATAAAGTTTTTTGATATATAAGAATAGTAAAACAGTAATGAAAATAATAACGCATTTATAATTTCCATATTTAGTCTAATGATAGTTTTTTGTAAATTGACTTACTCTTCTCGACCTCTGAACCTTAAGAAATTATGTATATTTTCAGGATCAGTTTAATGGTGATTAAATAAAATACCCAGATTAAATAAATACCATAAAATTACACCAGGTCGTTAGGGATAAACTAAAGTTACCTAGCCACGGAACGGGGTAACAGTGCATAATGGAACGTCGGTACCAACACTAATGTCGGAAGCTTATTATTATCACCTGTCGTTACCAACTTGGTTTCGAGGATATTATTTTAATGAAGGTTCCATGTTTGAATCTTGAATTACAACTTAGAATACCTTAATGGCAAGAAACAGTGAAACTGTTTTTATTTAAATATAATACTTATATATTCATTTATTTTATTTTGAACAATTATTCAGGATAATCTATAAAAAATCACTGTTTCCTAGGATAAATCAAGGGTGCTTTGATGTGATAGAAGTGAGGAGAATAAAATACGGAATGATTAAATGCAAGCGTTTTCAGTTTTTTTTTATAGCAAACTAACTTACCATCTTTTCGCTTCTCCACAGAGGTAGGCAGAGGGAATTAAATTGCCACATCACTCTATCGTCTCCCCACGTATGTGCATTTCAAGTGCATGAATTTCTCACATCTCTTTATACATACCCACGAATTATTCCGACTCTTAACCTAACGGTACTAACGGTAAATATGTACATATATATATATATATATATATATATATATATATATATATATATATATATATATATATATATATAAATATATATAAATATATATGTAAATATATATTTATATATATATATATATATATATATATATATATATATATATATATATATATATATATGACACATACATATTCGTAAACATCGAAAACGTCAGCATTTATTAAGAAGCATGCCATTCGCCATGAGTATTGTTTAGTTTTTCGTGTGTTGCTGTTACCTTCAATAGATGTATCTGCTATTATAATAAACAAAACGTGTTAAAAATATACCTTAATTTATATGTTCCAACTCCTGCTTATTTTTTTTGGCAACCGGTGATTTTTTTTTACGTGAAATCACATTTTAAACAATAGAATGTTTATATACTCGTATATTATATTATAATTATTTTTAAATATAACATAGTATCTATAGCTATTGACCAAATCAATACAGTACCGTAAATCCTTTTTGTGTAGAAAAATGTCAAGAAATTGTGATAATATACAGGGAAACTAAATTAATGGGACATTATTATTAATTTTCCATTCTATCCTAACGGCCGCTTTAGCGTAGATGATCCGGGATTAGGAAATGATTGATTACAGAGCCTCGGAGGCTGTATTTCCGCCCTAACCGCCGGTAGCGACCGGAACTGCTATATACGCCGCTGAATACTTCCTTTCGGAATGGTCCTAGCTAAACTAAATGTGTATTTTATCAGTTTGTTATCTAGTGACCCGTCAAAGGGTACCTCGTTCGAATGGCTCCATCAAATAACTTACACGCAATACATACACACATCGCTCACTCCTTTCAACAACGTCATATATAAAAAAACTTGATTTTTCAGGAGATCGTTTTTAAAGTTTAAGAATATAATAAAATGTATTAAAAATAAATATCAAGCCACTTATTGAACTTTTTACTGTGCCACAGATCTTTTTAGGTAAAACCTGAAGGTTTTTTGTCCTTTTGAAAAATATTAAGTCAATTTTAAAAAATAATTAAGCAATACATTTTCTTCAAAATGCAAAAATAACACTTTCTGCCCTGTAGCGGGTAAATTTCATCTTAAAATATGCCACTTTTGTTGGGATACAGTACATTTTCTGGGCATTTCGAAAACATGCACACCTGAAAATTAACGATTTTTGATATATGACGTTGTTGAAAAGAGTTAGCGACATGGTCACAATTGGGTAGTATCATGATTTTTTTCTTTTCCCTCTTTTTCTTCTTCTTTTTCTTGGTGTAGGCCTTCATATATGGAGATGACAACTTAAAAATACAACTTCAAAACGGACAAAACCCAGATTTGTGAACAAAGATTTAGATACCCTCAAAATATTGAGAACCGATTTCTTTCAATAAGGAAGAGATAGAAAAATGTTCCAATGGCAATTGGAAAACAGGATAATCCAACCATACAATGAGTTTCCCAGATTTCGTGGGAAGGGAATTGGTATCTAATCAGTATGTAGCACGTCAGTATAAACATTATTGCCAACCGGACCGAACTAAGCTCTCTTCCAATTCTTCGGATACAAACGGTTGAGAAAAACAAAATATAAGTAGTTTAATGTACAGTTAAATTTTAACTTTTTTTTTAAATCACTATAAATATTTTACTTCAACTTAATTATAATGTCTACCGGTTTCGAAGCCAACCGCTTTTTTATCAAGAATGGTTTTTAGTTTATTATGTGTATGTTAACCATTAATAATTAAATTGAATTTAATAGAATTATTTCTTTAATATTTTGGGGTTGCTATGCAATGAATAATAAAAATAACATTTAGAATTTTTATGGAGTGTGTGGAAGTTTTTGGTGAAATTATTTAATGTTTTTGAATTAAAATAAACCCTGATTATTACAATGTATTGTTGAAACCGGTAGGTTAAATTATATTAACAAAAAAGTGGTGAAAACAAAGTTTATTTATTTTATAATGATATTCATGGACATGGACGAAAGCCGAATGAAAACCACTTTTATATATTTTTATCTAAATACTTTGAGTGTCGTCAGATGATTTATCTTGAGTGAAA